>NW_028256429.1:0-18300 GCF_048593485.1 Apis florea | reverse complement strand
AATATTGCGTCTTATGCGTTTCTCTCCAAATAACCCGAATAAAATGGGTCGAAAGAGGAGAGTTTCGCGCTTGAAATGAGCCAAAAAAATCCTTAATACGCCACTAGAAAATAAGATACAGCGGTTTAAAGCTCCGAAATTTTAAAAAATTAAAAATACTCTTCCATTCTTTTGAATATAGCGTCTGAACCATTTCTCTCCGAAAAACCCGAATGAAATGATTCAAAACAGGAGAGATTCGCGCTTGAAATGAGCTAAAAAAATCCTAAATACGCCTACGAGAAGATAGGATACAGCGGTTTAAAGCTCCGAAATTTTAAAAAATCAGAAATACCCTTCCACTATTTTGAATATATAGTCTGAAACGTTTCTCTCCTATAAACCCGAATGAAATGATTCGAAAGAGAAGAGTTTCGCGCTTTAAATAAGCCAAAGAAAATCGTAAATAAGCACACTAGAAGATAAAATACAGCGGTTTAAATACTCCGAAATTTGAAAAAATCAATAATACCATTCCACTATTTTGAATACAGCGTCTGAACCGTTATTCTACCAAAAACCCGAATGAAATGATTCAAAACAGGAGAGTTTCGCGCTTGAAATGAGCCTAAAAAATCCTAAATACGCCTACTAGAAGATAAGTTACTGCGGTTTGAAAACTCCGAAATTTGAAAAAATTAAAAATACCATTCCACTATTTTGAATGTAACGTCTAAACCGTTTCACTCCGAAAAACCCGAATGTAATGGTTCGAAAGAGGAGAGTTTCGCGCTTGAAATGAGCCGAAAAAATCTTAAATTCGCCTACTAGAAGATAAGATACAGCAGTTTAAAAACTCCGAAATTTAAAAAAAAAAAATACCCTTCCGCTATTTTCAATATAGCGTCTGAACCGTTTCTCTCCGAAAAACCCGAATGAAATGATTCGAAAGAGGAGAGTTTCGCGCCTGAAATGAGCCAAAAAAATCCTAAATACGCCTACGACAAGATAAGATACAGCGGTTTGAAATCTCCGAAATTTTAAAAAATCTAAAATGCTCTTCCACTTTTTTGAAGATAGCGTCTTAATCATTTTTCTCCGCAAAACCCGAATGAAATGATTCGAAATAGGAGAGTTTCGCGCTTTAAATAAGCCAAAAAAATCCTAAACACACCTACTAGAAGATAAGATACAGCGGTTTAAAGCTACGAAATTTCAAAAAATCAAAAATACTCTTCTACTATTTTGATTATAGCGTCTGAACCCTTTCTCTACGAAAAACTCGAATGAAATGATTCGAAAGAGGAGAGATTCACGCTTGAAATGAACCAAAAAAAACCTAAATACGCCTACTAGAAGATAAAATGCAGCCGTTTAAATACGCCGAAATTTGAAAAAAAATATACTCTTCCACTATTTTGAATATAGCATCGGAACCCATTCTCTACGAAAAACCCGAATGAAATGATTCGAAAGAGGGGAGTCTCGCGCTTGAAATAAGCCGAAAAAATCCTAAATACGCCTACGAGAAGATAGGATACAGCGATTTGAAAACACCGAAATTTTAAAAAATCAAAAATACTCTTCCACTATTTTGAATATAGAGTCTGAAACGTTCCTCTCCGAAAAACCCGAATGAAATGATTCGAAACAGGAGAGTGTCGTGCTTGAAATGAGCCAAAAAAATCCTAAATACCCCTACGAGAAGATAAAATACATCGGTTTAAATACTCCGAAATTTGAAAAAATCAAAAATACCCTTCCACAATTTAATTATAGCGTCTAAACAGTTTCTCTCCGAAAAACCCGAATGAAATGATTCGAAAGAGGAGAGTTTCGCGCTGGAAATGAACCAAAAAAATCCTAAATAAGCCTACTAGAAGATAAGATACAGCGGTTATATCTCCGAAATTTTAAAAAATCAAAAATACGCTTCCACTATTTTGAATATATAGTCTGAACCGTTTCTCTCCAAAAAACCCAAATGTAATGATTCGAAAGAGGAGAGCCTCGCGCTTGAAATAAGCCGAAAAAATCCTAAATACGCCTACGAGAAGATAGGATACAGCGGTTTGAAAACTCCGAATTTTTAAAAAATCAAAAATACTCTTCCACTATTTTGAATATAGAGTCTGAAACGTTTCTCTCCGAAAAATCCGAATGAAATGATTCGAAAGAGGAGAGTTTCGCGCATGTAATGAGCAAAAAAAATCCTAAATAAGCCTACGAGGAAGATAAAATACATAGGTTTAAATATTCCGAAATTTGAAAAAATCAAAAATACACTTCCACTATTTTGAATATAGCGTCTGTAACGTTTCTCTCCGAAAAACCCGAATGAAATGATTCGAAAGAGGAGAGTTTCGCGCTTGTAATGAGCAAAAAAAATCCTAAATAAGCCTACGAGGAAGATAAAATACATAGGTTTAAATACTCCGAAATTTGAAAAAATCAACAATACCCTTCCACTATTTTGAATATAGAGTCTAAACCGTTTCACTCCGTAAAACCCGAATGAAATGATACGAAAGAGGAGAGTTTCGCGCTTGAAATGAGCCGAAAAAATCCTAAATACGCCTACGACAAGATAAGATACAGCGGTTTAAAAACTCCGAAATTTAAAAAAAAAAAATACCTTCCGCTATTTTCAATATAGCGTCTGAACCGTTTCTCTCCGAAAAACCCGAATGAAATGATTCGAAAGAGGAGAGTTTCGCGCCTGAAATGAGCCAAAAAAATCCTAAATACGCCTACGACAAGATAAGATACAGCGGTTTGAAAACTCCGAAATTTTAAAAAATCTAAAATGCTCTTCCACTTTTTTGAAGATAGCGTCTTAATCATTTTTCTCCGCAAAACCCGAATGAAATGATTCGAAAGAGGGGAGTCTCGCGCTTGAAACGTGCCAAAAAAATCCTAAATACGCCTACTAGAAAATAAGATACAGCGGTTTAAATCTCCGAAATTTTAGAAAATCAAAAATACCCTTCCACTATTTTGAATATAGAGTCTGAAACGTTTCTCTCCGAAAAACACGAATGAAATGGTTCGAAAGAGAAGAGTTTCGCGCCTGAAATGTGCCAAAAAAATCCTAAATACTCCTACTAGAAGATAAGGTACAGCGATTTAAAAATTCCGAAATTTTAAAAATCATAAATACCCATCCACTATTTTGAATATAGCGTGTAAACCGTTTCTCTCCGAAAAACCCGAATGAAATGATTCCAAAGAGGAGAGTTTCGCGCTTCAAATGAGAAGAAAAAATCCTAAATACGCCTACTAGAAGATAAGATACAGTGGTTTAAAATCTCCGAAATTTGAAAAAATCAAAAATACCCTTCCACTATTTTGATTATAGCTTCTGAACCGTTTTTCTCCAAAAAACCCGAATGAAATTATTCGAAATAGGAGAGTTTCGCGCTTGGAATGAGCAAAAAAAGCCTAAATACGCCTACAAGAAGATGAGATATAGCGGTTTATATCTCCGAAATTTAAAAAAAAAAAAAATACCTTTCCACTATTTTGAATATATTGTCTGAACCGTTTCTCTCCGAAAAACCCGAATGAAATGATTCGAAAGAGGATAGTTTCGCGCTTTAAATGTACCAAAAAAATTCTAAATAGGCCTCCTAGATTATAAGATACAGCGGTTTAGAAACTCCGAAATTTTAAAAAATGTAAAATACCCTTCCACTATTATGAATATAGCGTCTGAACCGTTTTTCTCCGAAAAACCCGAATGAAGTAACTCGAAAGAGGAGAGTTTCGCGCCTGAAATGAGACAAAAGAATCCTAAATACGCCTACGAGAAGATAGGATACAGCGGTTTAAAGCTCCGAAATTTTAAAAAATCAGAAATACCCTTCCACTATTTTGAACATATAGTCTGAAACGTTTCTCTCCGAAAAACCCGAATGAAATGATTCGAAAGAGAAGAGTTTGGCGCTTTAAGTAAGCCAAAGAAAATCGTAAATAAGCACACTAGAAGATAAAATACAGCGGTTTAAATACTCCGAAATTTGAAAAAATCAATAATACCATTCCACTATTTTGAATACAGCGTCTGAACCGTTATTCTACCAAAAACCCGAATGAAATGATTCAAAACAGGAGAGTTTCGCTCTTGAAATGAGCCTAAAAAGTCCTAAATACGCCTACTAGAAGATAAGATACAGTGGTTTAAAATCTCCGAAATTTGAAAAAATCAAAAATACCCTTCCACTATTTTGATTATAGCTTCTGAACCGTTTTTCTCCAAAAAACCCGAATGAAATGATTCGAAAGAGGAGAGCCTCGCGCTTGAAATAAGCCGAAAAAATCCTAAATACGTCTACGAGAAGATAGGATACAGCGATTTGAAAACACCGAAATTTTAAAAAATCAAAAATACTCTTCCACTATTTTGAATATAGAGTCTGAAAACGTTCCTCTCCGAAAAACCCGAATGAAATGATTCGAAACAGGAGAGTCTCGTGCTTGAAATGAGCCAAAAAAATCCTAAATACCCCTACGAGAAGATAAAATACATCGGTTTAAATACTCCGAAATTTGAAAAAATCAAAAATACCCTTCCACAATTTAATTATAGCGTCTAAACAGTTTCTCTCCGAAAAACCCGAATGAAATGATTCGAAAGAGGAGAGTTTCGCGCTTGAAATGAACCAAAAAAATCCTAAATAAGCCTACTAGAAGATAAGATACAGCGGTTATATCTCCGAAATTTTAAAAAACCAAAAATACGCTTCCACTATTTTGAGTATATAGTCTGAACCGTTTCTCTCCAAAAAACCCGAATGTAATAATTCGAAAGAGGAGAGCCTCGCGCTTGAAATAAGCCGAAAAAATCCTAAATACGCCTACGAGAAGATAGGATACAGCGGTTTGAAAACTCCGAAATTTTAAAAAATCAAAAATACTCTTCCACTATTTTGAATATAGAGTCTGAAACGTTTCTCTCCGAAAAACACGAATGAAATGGTTCGAAAGAGAAGAGGTTCGCGCCTGAAATGTGCCAAAAAAATCCTAAATACTCCTACTAGAAGATAAGGTACAGCGATTTAAAAATTCCGAAATTTTAAAAATCATAAATACCCATCCACTATTTTGAATATAGCGTGTAAACCGTTTCTCTCCGAAAAACCCGAATGAAATGATTCCAAAGAGGAGAGTTTCGCGCTTCAAATGAGAAGAAAAAATCCTAAATACGCCTACTAGAAGATAAGATACAGTGGTTTAAAATCTCCGAAATTTGAAAAAAATCAAAAATACCCTTCCACTATTTTGATTATAGCTTCTGAACCGTTTTTCTCCAAAAAACCCGAATGAAATTATTCGAAATAGGAGAGTTTCGCGCTTGGAATGAGCAAAAAAAGGCTAATTACGCCTACAAGAAGATGAGATATAGCGGTTTAAATCTCCGAAATTTAAAGAAAAAAAAAATACCTTTCCACTATTTTGAATATAGCGTCTGAACAGTTTCTCCACAAAAAACCCGAATGAAATGCCTCGAAAGAGGAGAGTTTCGGGCTTGAAATGAGCCAAACAATTCCTAAATACCCCTACTAGAAGATAAGATAAAGCGGATTAAATCTCGGATATTTTAAAAAATCAAATATACCTTTCCACTATTTTGAATATATCGTCTGAACCGTTTCTCTCCGAAAAACTCCAATGAAATGATTCGAACGAGGAGAGTTTCGCGCATGAAATGAGCGAAAAAAATCCTAAATACTCCTACTAGAAGATAAGATACAGCGATTTAAAACTCAGAAATTTTAAAAAATCAAAAATGCTCTTCCACTATTTTGAATATATCGTCTGAACCGTTTCTCTCCGAAAAACCCGAATGAAATGATTCGAAAGAGGATAGTTTCGCGCTTTAAATGTACCAAAAAAATTCTAAATAGGCCTCCTAGATGATAAGATACAGCGGTTTAGAAACTCCGAAATTTTAAAAAATGTAAAATACCCTTCCACTATTATGAATATAGCGTCTGAACCGTTTTTCTCCGAAAAACCCGAATGAAGTAACTCGAAAGAGGAGAGTTTCGCGCCTGAAATGAGACAAAAAAATCCTAAATACGCCAACTAGAAGATAAGACGCAGCGGTTTAAATACTTCGAAATTTTAAAAAATCAAAAATACCCTTCCACTATTTTGAAGATAGCGTCTAAACCGTTTCTCTCCGATAAACCCGAATAAAATGTTTCGAAAGAGGAGAGTTTCCACTAGAAATGTGCCGAAAAAATCCTAAATACGTCTACTAGAAGATTAGATACAGCCGTTTAAAAACTCCAAAATTTTAAAAAATCAAAAACACCCTTCCACTATTTTGATTATAGCTTCTGAACCGTTTTTCTCCAAAAAACCCGAATGAAATGGGTCGAAAGAGGACAGTTTCGCGTTTGAAATGAGCTGAAAAAAACCTAAATACGCATACAAGAAGATAGGATACAGCAGTTTCAGAAGTCCGAAATTTTAAAAAATCAAATATATCATTCTACTATTTTGAATGTAGCGTCTAAACCGTTCCTCTCCGTAAAACCCGAATGAAATGGTTCGAAAGAGGAGAATTTCCCGCTTGAAATGAGCGGAAAAAAACCTAAATACGCCTACTAGAAGGTAATATACAGCGGTTTAAGTACTCCGAAATTTTAAAAAATCAAAAATACCCATCCACTCTTTTGAATATAGTGTCTGAACCATATCTCTCCGAAAAACACGAATGAAATGACTCGAAAAAGGAGAGTTTCGCGCATAAAATGAGCCGAAAAAGTCCTAAATACGCCTACAAGAAGATGAGATACATCGGTTTAAACACTCCGAAATATTAAAAAATCAAAAATACTCTTCCACTATTTTGAAGATAGCGTCTGAACCGATTCTCTACGAAAAACTCGAATGAAATGATTCGAAAGAGGAGAGTTTCGCGCTTGAAATGAGCCGAAAAAATCCTAAATACGCCTACGAGATAATAAGATACTGCGGTTTGAAAACTCCGAAATTTGAAAAAATCAAAAATACTCTTCAACTATTTTGAATATAGCGTCTGAACCGATTCTCTACGAAAAACTCGAATGAAATGATTCGAAAGAGGAGAGTTTCGCGCTTGAAATAAGCCAAAAAAATCCTAAATACGCCTACTAGAAGATAAGATACAGTGGTTTAAAATCTCCGAAATTTGAAAAAAATCAAAAATACCCTTCCACTATTTTGATTATAGCTTCTGAACCGTTTTTCTCCAAAAAACCCGAATGAAATTATTCGAAATAGGAGAGTTTCGCGCTTGGAATGAGCAAAAAAAGCCTAAATACGCCTACAAGAAGATGAGATATAGCGGTTTAAATCTCCGAAATTTAAAAAAAAAAAAATACCTTTCCACTATTTTGAATATAGCGTCTGAACCGTTTCTCCTCAAAAAACCCGAATGAAATGCCTCGAAAGAGGAGAGTTTCGGGCTTGAAATGAGCCAAACAATTCCTAAATACCCCTACTAGAAGATAAGATAAAGCGGATTAAATCTCGGATATTTTAAAAAATCAAATATACCTTTCCACTATTTTGAATATATCGTCTGAACCGTTTCTCTCCGAAAAACTCGAATGAAATGATTCGAACGAGGAGAGTTTCGCGCATGAAATGAGCGAAAAAAATCCTAAATACTCCTACTAGAAGATAAGATACAGCGATTTAAAACTCAGAAATTTTAAAAAATCAAAAATGCTCTTCCACTATTTTGAATATATCGTCTGAACCGTTTCTCTCCGAAAAACCCGAATGAAATGATTCGAAAGAGGATAGTTTCGCGCTTTAAATGTACCAAAAAAATTCTAAATAGGCCTCCTAGATGATAAGATACAGCGGTTTAGAAACTCCGAAATTTTAAAAAATGTAAAATACCCTTCCACTATTATGAATATAGCGTCTGAACCGTTTTTCTCCGAAAAACCCGAATGAAGTAACTCGAAAGAGGAGAGTTTCGCGCCTGAAATGAGACAAAAAAATCCTAAATACGCCAACTAGAAGATAAGACGCAGCGGTTTAAATACTTCGAAATTTTAAAAAATCAAAAATACCCTTCCACTATTTTGAAGATAGCGTCTAAACCGTTTCTCTCCGATAAACCCGAATAAAATGTTTCGAAAGAGGAGAGTTTCCACTAGAAATGTGCCGAAAAAATCCTAAATACGTCTACTAGAAGATTAGATACAGCCGTTTAAAAACTCCAAAATTTTAAAAAATCAAAAACACCCTTCCACTATTTTGATTATAGCTTCTGAACCGTTTTTCTCCAAAAAACCCGAATGAAATGGGTCGAAAGAGGACAGTTTCGCGTTTGAAATGAGCTGAAAAAAACCTAAATACGCATACAAGAAGATAGGATACAGCAGTTTCAGAAGTCCGAAATTTTAAAAAATCAAATATATCATTCTACTATTTTGAATGTAGCGTCTAAACCGTTCCTCTCCGTAAAACCCGAATGAAATGGTTCGAAAGAGGAGAGTTTCGCGCTTGAAATGAGCGGAAAAAAACCTAAATACGCCTACTAGAAGGTAATATACAGCGGTTTAAGTACTCCGAAATTTTAAAAAATCAAAAATACCCATCCACTCTTTTGAATATAGTGTCTGAACCATATCTCTCCGAAAAACCAGAATGAAATGATTCGAAAGAGGAGTGTTTCGCTCTTGAAATGAGCCCAAAAAATACTAAATACGCCTACAAGAAGATGAGATACATCGGTTTAAACACTCCGAAATTTTAAAAAATCAAAAATACTCTTCCACTATTTTGAATATAGCGTCTCAACCGTTTCTCTACGAAAAACTAGAATGAAATGATTCGAAAGAGGAGAGTTTCGCGCTTGAAATGAGCCAAAAAAATCCTAAATACGCCTACTAGAAGATAAGATACAGCGGTTTAAATACGCCGAAATTTTAAAAAAAATATACTCTTCCACTGTTTTGAATATAGCGTCTGAACCGTTTCTCTTCGAAAAACCCGAATGAAATGATTCGAAAGAGGAGAGTTTCGCGCTTGAAATGAGCCAAAAAAATCCTAAATACGCCTACTAGAAGATAAGATACAGCGGTTTAAAGCTTCGAAATTTTAAAAAATCAAAAATACCCTTCCACTATTTTGAATATAGCGTCTGAACCGTTTCTCTCCGAAAAACCCGAATGAAATGAGTCGAAAGAGGAGAGTTTCGCGCTTGAAATGAGCCAAAAAAATCCTAAATACGCCTACTAGAAGATAAGATACAGCGGTTTAAATCTCCGAAATTTTAAAAAATCAAAAATACCCTTCCACTATTTTGAATATAGCGTCTGAACCGTTTCTCTCCGAAAAACCCGAATGAAATGAGTCGAAAGAGGAGAGTTTCGCGCTTGTAATGAGCCAAAAAAGTCCTAAATACGCCTTCTAGAAGATAAGATACAGCGGTTTAAATACTCCGAAATTTGAAAAAATCAAAAATACCCTTCCACTATTTTGAATATAGCGTCTGAACCGTTTCTCTCCGAAAAACCCGAATGAAATGAGTCGAAAGAGGAGAGTTTCGCGCTTGATAGGAGCCAAAAAAATTCTAAATACGCCTACTAGAAGATAAGATACAGCGGTTTAAAACACAGAAATTTTAAAAAATCAAAAATACCCTTCCACTCTTTTGAATATAGCGTCTGAACCGTTTCTCTCCGAAAAACCCGAATGAAATGAGTCGAAAGAGGAGAGTTTCGCGCTTGAAAGGAGCCAAAAAAATCCTAAATACGCCTACTAGAAGATAAGATACAGCGGTTTAAAGCTCCGAAATTTTAAAAAATCAAAAATACCCTTCCACTATTTTGAATATAGCGTCTGAACCGTTTCTCTCCGAAAAACCCGAATGAAATGAGTCGAAAGAGGAGAGTTTCGCGCTTGAAATGAGCCAAAAAAATCCTAAATACGCCTACTAGAAGATAAGATACAGCGGTTTAAATCTCCGAAATTTTAAAAAATCAAAAATACCCTTCCACTATTTTGAATATAGCGTCTGAACCGTTTCTCTCCGAAAAACCCGAATGAAATGAGTCGAAAGAGGAGAGTTTCGCGCTTGAAAGGAGCCAAAAAAATCCTAAATACGCCTACTAGAAGATAAGATACAGCGGTTTAAAGACTCCGAAATTTTAAAAAATCAGAAATACCCTTCCACTATTTTGAATATAGCGTCTGAACCGTTTCTCTCCGAAAAACCCGAATGAAATGAGTCGAAAGAGGAGAGTTTCGCGCTTGTAGGGAGCCAAAAAAATCCTAAATACGCCTACTAGAAGATAAGATACAGCGGTTTAAATACTCCGAAATTTTGAAAAAATCAAAAATACCCTTCCACTATTTTGAATATAGCGTCTGAACCGTTTCTCTCCGAAAAACCCGAATGAAATGAGTCGAAAGAGGAGAGTTTCGCGCTTGTAAGGAGCCAAAAAAATCCTAAATACGCCTACTAGAAGATAAGATACAGCGGTTTAAATACTCCGAAATTTTAAAAAATCAAAAATACCCTTCCACTATTTTGAATATAGCGTCTGAACCGTTTCTCTCCGAAAAACCCGAATGAAATGAGTCGAAAGAGGAGAGTTTCGCGCTTGAAATGAGCCAAAAAAATCCTAAATACGCCTACTAGAAGATAAGATACAGCGGTTTAAAAACTTCGAAATTTTAAAAAATCAAAAATAACCTTCCACTATTTTGAATATAGCGTCTGAACCGTTTCTCTCCGAAAAACCCGAATGAAATGAGTCGAAAGAGGAGAGTTTCGCGCTTGAAAGGAGCCAAAAAAATCCTAAATACGCCTACTAGAAGATAAGATACAGCGGTTTAAATACTTCGAAATTTTAAAAAATCAAAAGTACCCTTCCACTCTTTTGAATATAGCGTCTGAACCGTTTCTCTCCGAAAAACCCGAATGAAAGGAGTCGAAAGAGGAGAGTTTCGCGCTTGAAAGGAGCCAAAAAAATCCTAAATACGCCTACTAGAAGATAAGATACAGCGGTTTAAATACTCCGAAATTTTAAAAAATCAAAAATACCCTTCCACTATTTTGAATATTGCGTCTGAACCGTTTCTCTCCGAAAAACCCGAATGAAATGAGTCGAAAGAGGAGAGTTTCGCGCTTGAAAGGAGCCAAAAAAATCCTAAATACGCCTACTAGAAGATAAGATACAGCGGTTTAAAAATTCCGAAATTTTAAAAAATCAAAAATACCCTTCCACTATTTTGAATATAGCGTCTGAACCGTTTCTCTCCGAAAAACCCGAATGAAACGAGTCGAAAGAGGAGAGTTTCGCGCTTGAAAGGAGCCAAAAAAATCCTAAATACGCCTACTAGAAGATAAGATACAGCGGTTTAAATACTTCGAAATTTTAAAAAATCAAAAATACCCTTCCACTATTTTGAATATAGCGTCTGAACCGTTTCTCTCCGAAAAACCGGAATGAAACGTGTCGAAAGAGGAGAGTTTCGCGCTTGAAACGAGCCAAAAAAATCCTAAATACGCCTACTAGAAGATAAGATACAGCGGTTTAAAGACTTCGAAATTTTAAAAAATCAAAAATACCCTTCCAGTATTTTGAATATAGCGTCTGAACCGTTTCTCTCCGAAAAACCCGAATGAAATGAGTCGAAAGAGGAGAGTTTCGCGCTTGAAAGGAGCCAAAAAAATCCTAAATGCGCCTACTAGAAGATAAGATACAGCGGTTTAAATATTCCGAAATTTTAAAAAATCAAAAATACCCTTCCACTATTTTGAATATAGCGTCTGAACCGTTTCTCTCCGAAAAACCCGAATGAAACGAGTCGAAAGAGGAGAGTTTCGCGCTTGAAAGGAGCCAAAAAAATCCTAAATACGCCTACTAGAAGACAAGATACAGAGGTTTAAATATTCCGAAATTTTAAAAAATCAAAAATACCCTTCCACTATTTTGAATATAGCGTCTGAACCGTTTCTCTCCGAAAAACCGGAATGAAACGTGTCGAAAGAGGAGAGTTTCGCGCTTGAAAGGAGCCAAAAAAATCCTAAATACGCCTACTAGAAGATAAGATACAGCGGTTTAAATACTTCGAAATTTTAAAAAATCAAAAGTACCCTCCACTCTTTTGAATATAGCGTCTGAACAGTTTCTCTCCGAAAAACCCGAATGAAATGAGTCGAAAGAGGAGAGTTTCGCGTTTGAAGGGAGCCAAAAAAATCCTAAATACGCCTACTAGAAGATAAGATACAGCTGTTTAAAAATTCCGAAATTTTAAAAAATCAAAAATACCCTTCCACTATTTTGAATATAGCGTCTGAACCGTTTCTCACCGAAAAACCCGAATGAAATGAGTCGAAAGAGGAGAGTTTCTCGCTTGAAATGAGCAAAAAAATCCTAAATACGCCTACTAGAAGACAAGATACAGAGGTTTAAATATTCCGAAATTTTAAAAAATCAAAAATAGCCTTCCACTATTTTGTATATAGCGTCTGAACCGTTTCTCTCCGAAAAACCGGAATGAAACGTGTCGAAAGAGGAGAGTTTCGCGCTTGAAACGAGCCAAAAAAATCCTAAATACGCCTACTAGAAGATAAGATACAGCGGTTTAAAGACTTCGAAATTTTAAAAAATCAAAAATACCCTTCCAGTATTTTTAATATAGCGTCTGAACCGTTTCTCTCCGAAAAACCCGAATGAAAGGAGTCGAAAGAGGAGAGTTTCGCGCTTGTAAGGAGCCAAAAAAATCCTAAATACGCCTACTAGAAGATAAGATACAGCGGTTTAAATATTCCGAAATTTTAAAAAATCAAAAATACCCTTCCACTCTTTTGAATATAGCGTCTGAACCGTTTCTCTCAGAAAAAGCCGAATGAAATCAGTCGAAAGAGGAGAGTTTCGCGCTTGTAAGGAGCCAAAAAAATCCTAAATACGCCTACTAGAAGATAAGATACAGAGGTTTAAAAATTCCGAAATTTTATAAAATCAAAGATAGCCTTCCACTATTTTGAATATAGCGTCTGAACCGTTTCTCTACGAATAACCCGAATGAAATGAGTCGAAAGAGGAGAGTTTCGCGCTTGAAGTGAGCCAAAAAAATCCTAAATACGCCTACTAGAAGATAAGATACAGAGGTTTAAATATTCCGAAATTTTAAAAATCAAAAATAGCCTTCCACTATTTTGAATATAGCGTCTGAACCGTTTCTCTCCGAAAAACCCGAATTAAATGAGTCGAAAGAGGAGAGTTTCTCGCTTGAAATGAGCCAAAAAAATCCTAAATACGCCTACTAGAAGACAAGATACAGAGGTTTAAATATTCCGAAATTACAAAAAATCAAAAATAGCCTTCCACTATTTTGTATATAGCGTCTGAACCGTTTCTCTCCGAAAAACCGGAATGAAACGTGTCGAAAGAGGAGAGTTTCGCGCTTGAAACGAGCCAAAAAAATCCTAAATACGCCTACTAGAAGATAAGATACAGCGGTTTAAAGACATCGAAATTTTAAAAAATCAAAAACACCCTTCCAGTATTTTTAATATTGCGTCTGAACCGTTTCTCTCCGAAAAACCCGAATGAAAGGATTCGAAAGAGGAGAGTTTCGCGCTTGTTAGGAGCCAAAAAAATCCTAAATACGCCTACTAGAAGATAAGATACAGAGGTTTAAATATTCCGAAATTTTAAGAAATCAAAAATACCCTTTCACTATTTTGAATATAGCGTCTGAACAGTTTTTCTCCGAAAAACCCGAATGAAATGAGTCGAAAGAGGAGAGTTTCGCGCTTGAAATGAGCCAAAAAAATCCTAAATACGCCTACTACAAGACAAGATACAGAGGTTTAAAAATTCCGAAATTTTATAAAATCAAAGATAGCCTTCCACTATTTTGAATATAGCGTCTGAACCGTTTCTCTACGAATAACCCGAATGAAATGAATCGAAAGAGGAGAGTTTCGCGCTTGAAGTGAGCCAAAAAAATCCTAAATACGCCTACTAGAAGATAAGATACAGAGGTTTAAATATTCCGAAATTTTAAAAATCAAAAATAGCCTTCCACTATTTTGAATATAGCGTCTGAACCGTTTCTCTCCGAAAACCGGAATGAAACGTGTCGAAAGAGGAGAGTTTCGCGCTTGAAACGAGCCAAAAAAATCCTAAATACGCCTACTAGAAGATAAGATACAGCGGTTTAAAGACATCGAAATTTTAAAAAATCAAAAATACCCTCCACTCTTTTGAATATAGCGTCTGAACCGTTTCTCTCCGAAAAACCCGAATGAAATGAGTCGAAAAAGGAGAGTTTCGCGCTTGAAGGGAGCCAAAAAAATCCTAAATACACCTACTAGAAGATAAGATACAGCGGTTTAAAAACTTGGAAATTTTAAAAAATCAAAAATACCCTCCAATCTTTTGATTATAGCGTCTGAACCGTTAATCTCAGAAAAACCCGAAAGAAATGAGTCGAAAGAGGAGAGTTTCGCGCATGAAGGGAGCCAAAAAAATCCTAAATACGCATAATAGAAGATAAGATACAGCGGTTTTAAAATTCCGAAATTTTAAAAAATCAAAAATACCCTTCCACTATTTTGAATATAGCGTCTGAACCGTTTCTCTCCGAAAAACCAGAATGAAATGAGTCGAAAGAGGAGAGTTTCCCGCTTGAAATGAACCAAAAAAATCCTAAATACGCCTACTAGAAGACAAGATACAGAGGTTTAAATATTCCGAAATTTTAAAAAATCAAAAATAGCCTTCCACTATTTTGAATATAGCGTCTGAACCGTTTCTCTCCGAAAAACCAGAATGAAATGAGTCGAAAGAGGAGAGTTTCCCGCTTGAAATGAACCAAAAAAATCCTAAATACGCCTACTAGAAGATAAGATACAGCGGTTTAAATATTCCGAAATTTTAAAAAATCAAAAATACCCTTCCACTCTTTTGAATATTGCGTCTGAACCGTTTCTCTCAGAAAAAGCCGAATGAAATCAATCGAAAGAGGAGAGATTCGAGCATGTAAGGAGCCAAAAAAATCCTAAATACGCCTACTAGAAGATAAGATACAGAGGTTTAAAAATTCCGAAATTTTATAAAATCAAAGATAGCCTTCCACTATTTTGAATATAGCGTCTGAACCGTTTCTCTACGAATAACCCGAATGAAATGAATCGAAAGAGGAGAGTTTCGCGCTTGAAGTGAGCCAAAAAAATCCTAAATACGCCTACTAGAAGATAAGATACAGAGGTTTAAATATTCCGAAATTTTAAAAATCAAAAATAGCCTTCCACTATTTTGAATATAGCGTCTGAACCGTTTCTCTCCGAAAACCGGAATGAAACGTGTCGAAAGAGGAGAGTTTCGCGCTTGAAACGAGCCAAAAAAATCCTAAATACGCCTACTAGAAGATAAGATACAGCGGTTTAAAGACATCGAAATTTTAAAAAATCAAAAATACCCTCCAATCTTTTGAATATAGCGTCTGAACCGTTTCTCTCCGAAAAACCCGAATGAAATGAGTCGAAAAAGGAGAGTTTCGCGCATGAAGGGAGCCAAAAAAATCCTAAATACACCTACTAGAAGATAAGATACAGCGGTTTAAAAACTTGGAAATTTTAAAAAATCAAAAATACCCTCCAATCTTTTGAATATAGCGTCTGAACCGTTCCTCTCAGAAAAACCCGAAAGAAATGAGTCGAAAAAGGAGAGTTTCGCGCATGAAGGGAGCCAAAAAAATCCTAAATACGCATAATAGAAGATAAGATACAGCGGTTTTAAAATTCCGAAATTTTAAAAAATCAAAAATACCCTTCCACTATTTTGAATATAGCGTCTGAACCGTTTCTCTCCGAAAAACCAGAATGAAATGAGTAGAAAGAGGAGAGTTTCCCGCTTGAAATGAACCAAAAAAATCCTAAATACGCCTACTAGAAGATAAGATACAGCGGTTTAAATATTCCGAAATTTTAAAAAATCAAAAATACCCTTCCACTCTTTTCAATATTGCGTCTGAACCGTTTCTCTCAGAAAAAGCCGAATGAAATCAATCGAAAGAGGAGAGATTCGAGCATGTAAGGAGCCAAAAAAATCCTAAATACGCCTACTAGAAGATAAGATACAGCGGTTTAAAAACATCGAAATTTTAAAAAATCAGAAATACCCTTCCACTATTTTGAATATTTCGTCTGAACCGTTTCTCTCCGAAAAACCCGAATGAAATGAGTCGAAAGAAGAGAGTTGCGCGCTTGAAATGAGCCAAAAAAATACTAAATACGCTTACTAGAAGATAAGATACAGCGGTTTAAAAATTCCGAAATTTTAAAAAAACCAAAAATACTTCCACTCTTTTGAATATGGCGACTGAACCGTTTCTCTCCGAAAAACCGGAATGAAACGAGTCGAAAGAGGAGAGTTTCGCGCTTGAAAGGAGCAAAAAAATCCTAAATACGCCTACTAGGAGATAAGGTACAGCGGTTTAGATACTCCGAAATTTTAAAAAATCAAAAATAGCCTTTCATTAATTTGAATATAGCGTCTGAACCGTTTCTCTCCGGAAAACCCGAATGAAATGAGTCGAAAGAGGAGAGTTTCCCGCTTGTAAGGAGCCAAAAAAATCCTAAATACGCCTACTAGAAGATAAGATACAGCGGTTTAAAGACTGCGAAATTTTGAAAAATAAAAAGTACCCTACCAAACTTTTGAATATAGCGTCTGAACCGTTTCTCTCCGAAAAACCCGAATGAAAGAAGTCGAAAGAGGAGAGTTTCGCGCTTGTAAGGAGCCAAAAAAATCCTAAATACGCCTACTAGAAGATAAGATACAGAGGTTTAAATATTCCGAAATTTTAAAAAATCAAAAATACCCTTCCACTATTTTGAATATAGCGTCTGAACCGTTTCTCTCCGAAAAAACCGAATGAAATGAGTCGAAAGAAGAGAGTTTCGCGCTTGAAATGAGCCAAAAAAATACTAAATACGCTTACTAGAAGATAAGATACAGCGGTTTAAATATTCCGAAATTTTAAAAAAACCAAAAATACTTCCACTCTTTTGAATATGGCGTCTGAACCGTTTCTCTCCGAAAAACCGGAATGAAACGAGTCGAAAGAGGAGAGTTTCGCGCTTGAAAGGAGCAAAAAAATCCTAAATACGCCTACTAGAAGATAAGGTACAGCGGTTTAGATACTCCGAAATTTTAAAAAATCAAAAATAGCCTTTCATTAATTTGAATATAGCGTCTGAACCGTTTCTCTCCGGAAAACCCGAATGAAATGATTCGAAAGAGGAGAGATTCGCCCTTGTAAGGATCCAAAAAAATCCTAAATACGCCTACTAGAAGATAAGATACAGCGGTTTAAATACTGCGAAATTTTGAAAAATAAAAAGTACCCTACCAAACTTTTGAATATAGCGTCTGAACCGTTTCTCTCCGAAAAACCCGAATGAAAGAATTCGAAAGAGGAGAGTTTCGCGCTTGTTAGGAGCCAAAAAAATCCTAAATACGCCTACTAGAAAATAAGATACAGAGGTTTAAATATTCCGAAATTTTAAAAAATCAAAAATACCCTTCCACTATTTTGAATATAGCGTCTGAACCGTTTCTCTCCGAAAAACCCGAATGAAATGAGTCGAAAGAGGAGAGTTTCGCGCTTGAAATGAGCCAAAAAAATCCTAAAGACGCCTACTAGAAGACAAGATACAGAGGTTTAAATACTTCGAAATTTTGAAAAATCAAAAATACCCTTCCACTATTTTGAATATAGCGTCTGAACCGTTTCTCTCCGAAAAATCGGAATGAAAGGTGTCGAAAGAGGAGAGTTTCGCGCTTGAAACGATCCAAAAAAATCCTAAATACGCCTACTAGAAGATAAGATACAGCGGTTTAAATACTTCGAAATTTTGAAAAATCAAAAATACCATACCAATCTTTTGAATATAGCGTCTGAAACGTTTCTCTCAGAAAAACCCGAATGAAATGATTCGAAAGAGGAGAGATTCGCGCATGTAAGGGGCCAAAAAAATCCTAAATACGCCTAATAGAAGATAAGATACAGAGGTTTAAATATTCCGAAATTTTAAAAAATCAAAAATACCCTTCCACTATTTTGAATATAGCATCTGAACCGTTTCTCTCCGAAAAACCCGAATGAAATGAGTCGAAAGAGGAGAGTTTCGCGCTTGAAATGAGCCAAAAAAATCCTAAAGACGCCTACTAGAAGACAAGATACAGAGGTTTAAATACTTCGAAATTTTGAAAAATCAAAAATACCCTTCCACTATTTTGAATATAGCGTCTGAACCGTTTCTTTCCGAAAAACCAGAATGAAATA
>NW_028256428.1:0-6157 GCF_048593485.1 Apis florea | reverse complement strand
AAACCCGAGTGAAATCAGTCGAAAGAGGAGAGTTTCGCGCTTGTAAGGAGCCAAAAAAATCCTAAATACGCCTACTAGAAGATAAAATACAGCGGTTTAAAAACTTCGAAATTTTAAAAAATCAAAAATACCCTTCCACTATTTTGAATATACCGTCTGAACCGTTTCTCTCCGAAAAACCCGAATGAAATCAGTCGAAAGAGGAGAGTTTGGCGCTTGTAAGGAGCCGAAAAAATCCTAAATATCCCTATTAGAAGATAAGGTACAGCGGTTTAAATATTCCGAAATTTTAAAAAATCAAAAATACCCTTCCACTGTTTTGAATATAGCGTCTGAACCGTTTCTCTCCGAAAAACTCGAATGAAACGAGTCGAAGGAGGAGAGTTTCGTGCTTGAAATGAGCCAAAAAAATCTTAAATACGCCTACTAGAAGATAAGATACAGCGGTTTAAATACTACGAAATTTTAAAAAATCAAAAATACCCTTCCACTATTTTGAATATAGCGTCTGAACCGTTTCTCTCCGAAAAACCCGAATGAAATAAGTCGAAAGAGGAGAGTTTCTCGCTTGAAATGAGCCAAAAAATCCTAAATACGCCTACTAGAAGATAAGATACAGCGGTTTAAATACTTCGAAATTTTAAAAAATCAAAAATACCCTTCTACTCTTTTGAATATAGCGTCTGAACCGTTTCTCTCCGGAAAACCCGAATGAAACGATTCGAAAGAGGAGAGTTTCGCGCTTGAAATGAGCCAAAAAAATCCTAAATACGCCTATTAGAAGATAAGATACAGCGGTTTAAAAACTACGAAATTTTAAAAAATCAAAAATACCCTTCCACTATTTTGAATATAGCGTCTGAACCGTTTCTCTCCGAAAAACCCGAATGAAATAAGTCGAATAAGGAGAGTTTCTCGCTTGAAATGAGCAAAAAAAATCCTAAATACGCCTACTAGAAGATAGGATACAGCGGTTTAAAGACTACGAAATTTTAAAAAATCAAAAATACCCTTCCACTATTTTGAATATAGCGTCTGAACCGTTTCTCTCCGAAAAACCCGAATGAAATCAGTCGAAAGAGGAGAGTTTGGCGCTTGTAAGGAGCCGAAAAAATCCTAAATATCCCTATTAGAAGATATGGTACAGCGGTTTAAATATTCCGAAATTTTAAAAAATCAAAAATACCCTTCCACTATTTTGAATATAGCGTCTGAACCGTTTCTCTCCGAAAAACTCGAATGAAACGAGTCGAAGGAGGAGAGTTTCGCGCTTGAAATGAACCAAAAAAATCTTAAATACGCCTACTAGAAGATATGATACAGCGGTTTAAATACTACGAAATTTTAAAAAATCAAAAATACCCTTCCACTATTTTGAATATAGCGTCTGAACCGTTTCTCTCCGAAAAACCCGAATGAAATAAGTCGAAAGAGGAGAGTTTCTCGCTTGAAATGAGCCAAAAAATCCTAAATACGCCTACTAGAAGATAAGATACAGCGGTTTAAATACTTCGAAATTTTAAAAAATCAAAAATACCCTTCTACTCTTTTGAATATAGCGTCTGAACCGTTTCTCTCCGGAAAACCCGAATGAAACGAGTCGAAAGAGGAGAGTTTCGCGCTTGAAATGAGCCAAAAAAATCCTAAATACGCCTACTAGAAGATAAGATACAGCGGTTTAAAAACTTTTAAAAAATCAAAAATACCCTTCCACTATTTTGAATATAGCGTCTGAACCGTTTCTCTCCGAGAAACCCGAATGAAATCAGTCGAAAGAGGAGAGTTTCGCGCTTGTAAGGAGCCAAAAAAATCCTAAATACGCCTACTAGAAGATAAGATACAGCGGTTTAAAAACTTCGAAATTTTAAAAAATCAAAAATACCCTTCCACTATTTTGAATATAGCGTCTGAACCGTTTCTCTCCGAAAAACCCGAATGAAATCAGTCGAAAGAGGAGAGTTTGGCGCTTGTAAGGAGCCGAAAAAATCCTAAATATGCCTATTAGAAGATAAGGTACAGCGGTTTAAATATTCCGAAATTTTAAAAAATCAAAAATACCCTTCCACTATTTTGAATATAGCGTCTGAACCGTTTCTCTCCGAAAAACTCGAATGAAACGAGTCGAAGGAGGAGAGTTTCGCGCTTGAAATGAGCCAAAAAAATCCTAAATACGCCTACTAGAAGATAAGATACAGCGGTTTAAATACTACGAAATTTTAAAAAATCAAAAATACCCTTCCACTATTTTGAATATAGCGTCTGAACCGTTTCTCTCCGAAAAACCCGAATGAAATAAGTCGAAAGAGGAGAGTTTCTCGCTTGAAATGAGCCAAAAAATCCTAAATACGCCTACTAGAAGATAAGATACAGCGGTTTAAATACTTCGAAATTTTAAAAAATCAAAAATACCCTTCTACTCTTTTGAATATAGCGTCTGAACCGTTTCTCTCCGGAAAACCCGAATGAAACGAGTCGAAAGAGGAGAGTTTCGCGCTTGAAATGAGCCAAAAAAATCCTAAATACGCCTACTAGAAGATAAGATACAGCGTTTTAAAGACTTTTAAAAAATCAAAAATACCCTTCCACTATTTTGAATATAGCGTCTGAACCGTTTCTCTCCGAGAAACCCGAGTGAAATCAGTCGAAAGAGGAGAGTTTCGTGCTTGTAAGGAGCCAAAAAAATCCTAAATACGCCTACTAGAAGATAAGATACAGCGGTTTAAAAACTTCGAAATTTTAAAAAATCAAAAATACCCTTCCACTATTTTGAATATACCGTCTGAACCGTTTCTCTCCGAAAAACCCGAATGAAATCAGTCGAAAGAGGAGAGTTTGGCGCTTGTAAGGAGCCAAAAAAATCCTAAATATCCCTATTAGAAGATAAGGTACAGCGGTTTAAATATTCCGAAATTTTAAAAAATCAAAAATACCCTTCCACTGTTTTGAATATAGCGTCTGAACCGTTTCTCTCCGAAAAACTCGAATGAAACGAGTCGTAGGAGGAGAGTTTCGTGCTTGAAATGAACCAAAAAAATCTTAAATACGCCTACTAGAAGATAAGATACAGCGGTTTAAATACTACGAAATTTTAAAAAATCAAAAATACCCTTCCACTATTTTGAATATAGCGTCTGAACCGTTTCTCTCCGAAAAACCCGAATGAAATAAGTCGAAAGAGGAGAGTTTCTCGCTTGAAATGAGCCAAAAAATCCTAAATACGCCTACTAGAAGATAAGATACAGCGGTTTAAAAACTTCGAAATTTTAAAAAATCAAAAATACCCTTCTACTCTTTTGAATATAGCGTCTGAACCGTTTCTCTCCGGAAAACCCGAATGAAACGAGTCGAAAGAGGAGAGTTTCGCGCTTGAAATGAGCCAAAAAAATCCTAAATACGCCTACTAGAAGATAAGATACAGCGGTTTAAAAACTACGAAATTTTAAAAAATCAAAAATACCCTTCCACTATTTTGAATATAGCGTCTGAACCGTTTCTCTCCGAAAAACCCGAGTGAAATAAGTCGAATAAGGAGAGTTTCTCGCTTGAAATGAGCAAAAAAAATCCTAAATACGCCTACTAGAAGATAAGATACAGCGGTTTAAAGACTACGAAATTTTAAAAAATCAAAAATACCCTTCCACTATTTTGAATATAGTGTCTGAACCGTGTCTCTCCGAAAAACTCGAATGAAACGAGTCGAATAAGGAGAGTTTCTCGCTTGAAATGAGCAAAAAAAATCCTAAATACGCCTACTAGAAGATAAGATACAGCGGTTTAAAGACTACGAAATTTTAAAAAATCAAAAATACCCTTCCACTATTTTGAATATAGCGTCTGAACCGTTTCTCTCCGAAAAACCCGAATGAAATAAGTCGAAAGAGGAGAGTTTCTCGCTTGAAATGAGCCAAAAAAATCCTAAATATGCCTACTAGAACATAAAATACAGCGGTTTTAAAACTTCGAAATTTTAAAAAATCAAAAATACCCTTCCACTATGATGAATATAGCGTCTGAACCGTTTCTCTCCGAAAAACCTGAGTGAAATCAGTCGAAAGAGGAGAGTTTCGCGCTTGTAAGGAGCCAAAAAAATCCTAAATATGCCTACTAGAAGATAAGATACAGCGGATTAAATACTTCGAAATTTTAAAAAATCAAAAATACCCTTCCACTATTTTGAATATACCGTCAGAACCGTTTCTCTCCGAAAAACCCGAATGAAATCAGTCGAAAGAGGAGAGTTTGGCGCTTGTAAGGAGCCAAAAAAATCCTAAATACCCCTATTAGAAGATAAGGTACAGCGGGTTAAAATCTTCGAAATTTTAAAAAATCAAATATACCCTTCCACTATTTTGAATATAGCGTCTGAACCGTTTCTCTCCGAAAAACCCGGATGAAACGATTCGAAAGAGGAGAGCTTCGCGCTTGAAAGGAGCCAAAAAAATCCTAAATACGCCTACTAGAAGATAAGATACAGCGGTTTAAAAACTACGAAATTTTAAAAAATCAAAAATACCCTTACACTATTTTGAATATAGCGTCTGAACCGTTTATCTCCGAGAAACCCGAATGAAATCAGTCGAAAGAGGAGAGTTTCGCGCTTGTAAGGAGCCAAAAAAATCCTAAATACGCCTACTAGAAGATAAGATACAGCGGTTTAAAAACTACGAAATTTTAAAAAATCAAAAATACCCATCCACTCTTTTGAATATAGCGTCTGAACCGTTTCTCTCCGAAAAACTCGAATGAAACCTGTCGAAAGAGGAGAGTTTCTCGCTTGAAATGAGCAAAAAAATCCTAAATACGCCTACTAGAAGATAAAATACAGCGGTTTAAAAACTTCGAAATTTTAAAAAATCAAAAATACCCTTCCACTATTTTGAATATAGCGTCTGAACCGTTTCTCTCCGAAAAACCCGAGTGAAATCATTCGAAAGAGGAGAGTTTCGTGCTTGTAAGGGGCCAAAAAAATCCTAAATATGCCTACTAGAAGATAAGATACAGCGGTTTAAAGACTTCGAAATTTTAAAAAATCAAAAATACCCTTCCACTATTTTGAATATACCGTCTGAACCGTTTCTCTCCGAAAAACCCGAATGAAATCAGTCGAAAGAGGAGAGTTTGGCGCTTGTAAGGAGCCAAAAAAATCCTAAATATCCCTATTAGAAGATAAGGTACAGCGGTTTAAAAATTCCGAAATTTTAAAAAATAAAAAATACCCTTCCACTATTTTGAATATAGTGTCTGAACCGTGTCTCTCCGAAAAACTCGAATGAAACGAGTCGAAGGAGGAGAGTTTCGCGCTTGAAATGAACCAAAAAAATCTTAAATACGCCTACTAGAAGATAAGATACAGCGGTTTAAATACTACGAAATTTTAAAAAATCAAAAATACCCTTCCACTATTTTGAATATAGCGTCTGAACCGTTTCTCTCCGAAAAACCCGAATGAAATAAGTCGAAAGAGGAGAGTTTCTCGCTTGAAATGAGCCAAAAAATCCTAAATACGCCTACTAGAAGATAAGATACAGCGGTTTAAATACTTCGAAATTTTAAAAAATCAAAAATACCCTTCTACTCTTTTGAATATAGCGTCTGAACCGTTTCTCTCCGGAAAACCCGAAATAAACAATTCGAAAGAGGAGAGTTTCGCGCTTGAAATGAGCCAAAAAAATCCTAAATACGTCTACTAGAAGATAAGATACAGCGGTTTAAAAACTACGAAATTTTAAAAAATCAAAAATACCCTTCCACTATTTTGAATATAGCGTCTGAACCGTTTCTCTCCGAAAAACCCGAATGAAATAAGTCGAATAAGGAGAGTTTCTCGCTTGAAAGGAGCAAAAAAAATCCTAAATATGCCTACTAGAAGATAAGATACAGCGGTTTAAAGACTACGAAATTTTAAAAAATCAAAAATACCCTTCCACTATTTTGAATATAGCGTCTGAACCGTTTCTCTCCGAAAAACCCGAATGAAATAAGTCGAAAGAGGAGAGTTTCTCGCTTGAAAGGAGCCAAAAAAATCCTAAATATGCCTACTAGAAGATAAGGTACAGCGGTTTTAAAACTTCGAAATTTTAAAAAATCAAAAATACCCTTCCACTATTTTGAATATAGCGTCTGAACCGTTTCTCTCCGAAAAACCTGAGTGAAATCA
>NW_028256427.1:7500-47897 GCF_048593485.1 Apis florea | reverse complement strand
AGTATTGGATAACATAAATTTAATCGAATTTGTGTTAAAGTGAATGAAAATTTTTTGCGATCGAATATATATATATAAAAAGTTCGTATTAACAAGTTAATAATGAAAAATTACATAAATTTTACATAAAGTGGATTAAATTTAAATTCAAAGAATTATTTCGATTTGTCATAATGAAATTAAAAGTTTTAAACACTGATCCTATTTCATGTGTACATATATATATATATGTATATGTTTTTAGAGTAGAATATCTTAAATAAAAGAAAAAACTTAGATAAAGATTTTTGATGAAATAATTTATCAAAAAATTTATATCTTTAGGAAAAATATGCGATCATGACACGTATTATTTGGTAATATTAGTATTTTCTGTTTGAAAAATAAATTTATGATGCCATATATTCGTTAATTAATTTATTAGAAATAAATATATAACGAATTATGTTGAAATAACATTGTTAACAAAATGTGCTAAATTATTAATTTATAACAATTTGATATATATTGTTAATATATGTAATACTTTAAATCGAATGCTATTATAAGAGCTAAAGTATATTTACATTACTTAATTCGAATATGGTTTTCTTCCGTCATGTGTATTTATTTTCTAATACCGTTTTTGTGAATTTATATTCTTTTGTAAATCATATTCGTACATATTAATAATATATTTAAAAATATAATATATTTAATAGGAAATATTAAATAATTAACATATTTAATGCATAATTTGAAAATATTTCTCTGAATAAATAATACGTGTGATTATAACCTATATGAGGAGGTTATAAGTATCGTATGAAAGTTAAAAATTTACGTTAAAAGAAAAATAAAAAAAAAAAAATATCAGTCGTTTGAAATAAATAAATATTTTCATGAGTGTTAGTTTTAGTGAAGTAATACAGTTTTGCTTTTCTTATGTATTGTTTCTTTAATTGGAAAGTGTAAAAGTGTAAATAAGTTAACTACGTTTCTCTTCAATATTTTTACTTATTTACATTATAAAATTTACAATTGTTTATATAATAGTATTTTAGAATATAAATAAATATAAATCTCACGTATAGTTTGCATATATATATATATATTTTTATAGTTTTGTTATTTTTAACATTCTTTTTAAAATTACACGATATAATAATATGAATTATAATAGTAGAGAAATAATTAAACTCGTATAATTTTTTATGTTTAAATATATTATTAAAAATTCATCATAATAATAATAATAATAATAATAATAAGAATAAGAATAATCTATATTAATATTATTAGAAATATTTTGTTCCATAATAAGAGTTAATTCTCTATATTACTAATTAAGAATAATATTATATTATTTAAGTACGTCTAATGAGGAGCTATTTTTTGACTTAGATAGAGCTACATTACGTGGAATTAAATATAGTAAAATATTCCAAAATGTTGAACTTGTAATGGATCTCGTGATTTGTGTTGCAAAAACAAACAACTGTTATTTAAAGAACCTGGTGAAAAAAAAGAAAATTGTGAACCTAAGCATATATGAACTTATTACAGGGACAATTGTTCAAGTTTTTTCTGTAGAAGAATTGGAGATCGGGATGCAGATTATCGTGGAATTGTTCAACTGCCATTAATAAATGCCACAAATTCTGATGAAATGCCAACGCTTATTTCACTGCATTGTTTTTTGTTGTGAAAGCCATGAAAGGAGTTTGTACATTAATGCTCTTAAAAGTCATGTAAGTTTTTCACGAAATCATAAAAGTAAAAATGAATCTATTTATTCTTGCAATAAGGGAAATATTAACATGATTGACTTTTATATTATAGAAATTTCAATATCTTTTTTTTTTTCTTTTTTTATATAAGAAGAAATCCGACGTGTCTGTTGTTGCACGTCAATATATAACAAGCAGTTATATATTAAGATGTTATGCAGAAGTACAACCATTAACTTTAGGTCTATTCCATTTCTATCATCTTTAAACGTAAATAATGAAACGAAGCAAGAAATTTGGCTACTAGCTGTAGAAATTTTTGGTTCTTCGATACAACGTGTATCTAAAAATATGATGGTGGTGAAATGTAAAGATTCACCTAAGCATCCATCCATCGTATTAAAATATTCATTTTTCTCTTTTTGTTACAAAATTAAAACCAAGGAGATGGAATATCGTTATTTTTGTTCTTCTTTATTACGTTTAAAGTAAGCGTTGAGAAAAGAATCAAAATTTATTTATAAATTAAAATATTATTATCAATGTTGAAAATTAATTTAGGAAAGTATAGGAAAAAGTACAGCATGACAACGCAAACCAGATGTAGCACAACGTTTCTCAAGATAAACGTTGCCTAAATTATTATGCTTTTTATATATTAGTGCACTTACCAGCATTTACAAAATTGTCAGAAGAATTTAGTTGTTATATTAATTTAGATGAAAATGAGTTAAGCATATCAAAACAACATTAACATTAAGAATGTTATGTAATGACGAACAAGATAAAATAAGCAGGGGTTGGTAAGAAGATTCGTATTAATTTTTTATGAAATATTCATTTTACAATAAAAAAAAAATTTGAGATCTCGATAGTTTGAATACGAAGAATATAGATACACATCTTTCGAGATGATGAGTTTAACAGTTGAAAGTGAACGGACGGAAGTAGATTAAATTTGGATTCAACGATTCAATTTAAAATCTACTATTTTACCACATAGTATCGTTGAAAATATTGAAGTAGAACGTGATCGTAACCTTATTAGAAGATAATATGACATCTATCCAATATATCTTAATATGATATTTCATATTACATTTCAATGATATATCAGGCTATACTATAGATTGGCATTGTGATATTATAGAAGTTTGAAAATGATATGATGAACGATATGTAATTAAACAAATAAATGATAAATTTATGAACGATAAAATAAACGAATAAAAATAAATCTGATGATGTTTTCATGTAAACAGCGGTATTCTTACGCATCCAGAAGCATTCATGACAACAATAATAATCTTTAAATTATTAATGAATGCTTTAAAAAAAAAAAAGCAAATGTAATATAGAACTAGCAATTTGAAAAATAATTTGATAGTTCGGAAGGAAAAGAGATAAGAAGTCTAAAAAAAAAAAAAACTGATTTAAACAAATATATACAATAACGGGTAATATATATAGTAAAACTGTCATATTTCACATGAAACGTAATAATATAAATTATCTAATACTATGTTAGACACATAGAGAATTGATATTACTATTATTAGTTTGATTAATCGAGGTCTTCTTTGTAATTTAATATATAATTTTATATACTGTCTTATAAAGAAATTCAATTATTACGAAAAAATTTTTTTTTAATTAAAATTTTTTTTTGTATAAAGCAATATATTAAAAATTTATATATAGAATAATTTATTTTTGGACAAAAATTTCTATGAAATCAGTTGTCATTTTTTCATGTTTTGTATACAATTTCTTTTGGAAATATTTTTTGCTATCTCCGATAATGGAGCTTTAATTATTTTATAATTTAAAATTTTGCTTTATCTTATTAACATCTATGAAATGAAATTATTTGAAGAAACGGAAATAATATTGAAATATAAAAAATTGATTACACTCCTTTGAAATGATATTCCATAATAAAAAAAATGGTTTCACATTATTATACTCGGAATAATTTTTAATATAAAACAAAATTATTGTTGATAAGTATTGGATAACATAAATTTAATCGAATTTGTGTTAAAGTGAATGAAAATTTTTTGCGATCGAATATATATATATAAAAAGTTCGTATTAACAAGTTAATAATGAAAAATTACATAAATTTTACATAAAGTGGATTAAATTTAAATTCAAAGAATTATTTCGATTTGTCATAATGAAATTAAAAGTTTTAAACACTGATCCTATTTCATGTGTACATATATATATATATGTATATGTTTTTAGAGTAGAATATCTTAAATAAAAGAAAAAACTTAGATAAAGATTTTTGATGAAATAATTTATCAAAAAATTTATATCTTTAGGAAAAATATGCGATCATGACACGTATTATTTGGTAATATTAGTATTTTCTGTTTGAAAAATAAATTTATGATGCCATATATTCGTTAATTAATTTATTAGAAATAAATATATAACGAATTATGTTGAAATAACATTGTTAACAAAATGTGCTAAATTATTAATTTATAACAATTTGATATATATTGTTAATATATGTAATACTTTAAATCGAATGCTATTATAAGAGCTAAAGTATATTTACATTACTTAATTCGAATGTGGTTTTCTTCCGTCATGTGTATTTATTTTCTAATACCGTTTTTGTGAATTTATATTCTTTTGTAAATCATATTCGTACATATTAATAATATATTTAAAAATATAATATATTTAATAGGAAATATTAAATAATTAACATATTTAATGCATAATTTGAAAATATTTCTCTGAATAAATAATACGTGTGATTATAACCTATATGAGGAGGTTATAAGTATCGTATGAAAGTTAAAAATTTACGTTAAAAGAAAAATAAAAAAAAAAAATATCAGTCGTTTGAAATAAATAAATATTTTCATGAGTGTTAGTTTTAGTGAAGTAATACAGTTTTGCTTTTCTTATGTATTGTTTCTTTAATTGGAAAGTGTAAAAGTGTAAATAAGTTAACTACGTTTCTCTTCAATATTTTTACTTATTTACATTATAAAATTTACAATTGTTTATATAATAGTATTTTAGAATATAAATAAATATAAATCTCACGTATAGTTTGCATATATATATATATATTTTTATAGTTTTGTTATTTTTAACATTCTTTTTAAAATTACACGATATAATAATATGAATTATAATAGTAGAGAAATAATTAAACTCGTATAATTTTTTATGTTTAAATATATTATTAAAAATTCATCATAATAATAATAATAATAATAATAATAAGAATAAGAATAATCTATATTAATATTATTAGAAATATTTTGTTCCATAATAAGAGTTAATTCTCTATATTACTAATTAAGAATAATATTATATTATTTAAGTACGTCTAATGAGGAGCTATTTTTTGACTTAGATAGAGCTACATTACGTGGAATTAAATATAGTAAAATATTCCAAAATGTTGAACTTGTAATGGATCTCGTGATTTGTGTTGCAAAAACAAACAACTGTTATTTAAAGAACCTGGTGAAAAAAAAGAAAATTGTGAACCTAAGCATATATGAACTTATTACAGGGACAATTGTTCAAGTTTTTTCTGTAGAAGAATTGGAGATCGGGATGCAGATTATCGTGGAATTGTTCAACTGCCATTAATAAATGCCACAAATTCTGATGAAATGCCAACGCTTATTTCACTGCATTGTTTTTTGTTGTGAAAGCCATGAAAGGAGTTTGTACATTAATGCTCTTAAAAGTCATGTAAGTTTTTCACGAAATCATAAAAGTAAAAATGAATCTATTTATTCTTGCAATAAGGGAAATATTAACATGATTGACTTTTATATTATAGAAATTTCAATATCTTTTTTTTTTTCTTTTTTTATATAAGAAGAAATCCGACGTGTCTGTTGTTGCACGTCAATATATAACAAGCAGTTATATATTAAGATGTTATGCAGAAGTACAACCATTAACTTTAGGTCTATTCCATTTCTATCATCTTTAAACGTAAATAATGAAACGAAGCAAGAAATTTGGCTACTAGCTGTAGAAATTTTTGGTTCTTCGATACAACGTGTATCTAAAAATATGATGGTGGTGAAATGTAAAGATTCACCTAAGCATCCATCCATCGTATTAAAATATTCATTTTTCTCTTTTTGTTACAAAATTAAAACCAAGGAGATGGAATATCGTTATTTTTGTTCTTCTTTATTACGTTTAAAGTAAGCGTTGAGAAAAGAATCAAAATTTATTTATAAATTAAAATATTATTATCAATGTTGAAAATTAATTTAGGAAAGTATAGGAAAAAGTACAGCATGACAACGCAAACCAGATGTAGCACAACGTTTCTCAAGATAAACGTTGCCTAAATTATTATGCTTTTTATATATTAGTGCACTTACCAGCATTTACAAAATTGTCAGAAGAATTTAGTTGTTATATTAATTTAGATGAAAATGAGTTAAGCATATCAAAACAACATTAACATTAAGAATGTTATGTAATGACGAACAAGATAAAATAAGCAGGGGTTGGTAAGAAGATTCGTATTAATTTTTTATGAAATATTCATTTTACAATAAAAAAAAAATTTGAGATCTCGATAGTTTGAATACGAAGAATATAGATACACATCTTTCGAGATGATGAGTTTAACAGTTGAAAGTGAACGGACGGAAGTAGATTAAATTTGGATTCAACGATTCAATTTAAAATCTACTATTTTACCACATAGTATCGTTGAAAATATTGAAGTAGAACGTGATCGTAACCTTATTAGAAGATAATATGACATCTATCCAATATATCTTAATATGATATTTCATATTACATTTCAATGATATATCAGGCTATACTATAGATTGGCATTGTGATATTATAGAAGTTTGAAAATGATATGATGAACGATATGTAATTAAACAAATAAATGATAAATTTATGAACGATAAAATAAACGAATAAAAATAAATCTGATGATGTTTTCATGTAAACAGCGGTATTCTTACGCATCCAGAAGCATTCATGACAACAATAATAATCTTTAAATTATTAATGAATGCTTTAAAAAAAAAAAGCAAATGTAATATAGAACTAGCAATTTGAAAAATAATTTGATAGTTCGGAAGGAAAAGAGATAAGAAGTCTAAAAAAAAAAAAAAAAACTGATTTAAACAAATATATACAATAACGGGTAATATATATAGTAAAACTGTCATATTTCACATGAAACGTAATAATATAAATTATCTAATACTATGTTAGACACATAGAGAATTGATATTACTATTATTAGTTTGATTAATCGAGGTCTTCTTTGTAATTTAATATATAATTTTATATACTGTCTTATAAAGAAATTCAATTATTACGAAAAAATTTTTTTTTAATTAAAATTTTTTTTTGTATAAAGCAATATATTAAAAATTTATATATAGAATAATTTATTTTTGGACAAAAATTTCTATGAAATCAGTTGTCATTTTTTCATGTTTTGTATACAATTTCTTTTGGAAATATTTTTTGCTATCTCCGATAATGGAGCTTTAATTATTTTATAATTTAAAATTTTGCTTTATCTTATTAACATCTATGAAATGAAATTATTTGAAGAAACGGAAATAATATTGAAATATAAAAAATTGATTACACTCCTTTGAAATGATATTCCATAATAAAAAAAATGGTTTCACATTATTATACTCGGAATAATTTTTAATATAAAACAAAATTATTGTTGATAAGTATTGGATAACATAAATTTAATCGAATTTGTGTTAAAGTGAATGAAAATTTTTTGCGATCGAATATATATATATAAAAAGTTCGTATTAACAAGTTAATAATGAAAAATTACATAAATTTTACATAAAGTGGATTAAATTTAAATTCAAAGAATTATTTCGATTTGTCATAATGAAATTAAAAGTTTTAAACACTGATCCTATTTCATGTGTACATATATATATATATATGTATATGTTTTTAGAGTAGAATATCTTAAATAAAAGAAAAAACTTAGATAAAGATTTTTGATGAAATAATTTATCAAAAAATTTATATCTTTAGGAAAAATATGCGATCATGACACGTATTATTTGGTAATATTAGTATTTTCTGTTTGAAAAATAAATTTATGATGCCATATATTCGTTAATTAATTTATTAGAAATAAATATATAACGAATTATGTTGAAATAACATTGTTAACAAAATGTGCTAAATTATTAATTTATAACAATTTGATATATATTGTTAATATATGTAATACTTTAAATCGAATGCTATTATAAGAGCTAAAGTATATTTACATTACTTAATTCGAATGTGGTTTTCTTCCGTCATGTGTATTTATTTTCTAATACCGTTTTTGTGAATTTATATTCTTTTGTAAATCATATTCGTACATATTAATAATATATTTAAAAATATAATATATTTAATAGGAAATATTAAATAATTAACATATTTAATGCATAATTTGAAAATATTTCTCTGAATAAATAATACGTGTGATTATAACCTATATGAGGAGGTTATAAGTATCGTATGAAAGTTAAAAATTTACGTTAAAAGAAAAATAAAAAAAAAAAAATATCAGTCGTTTGAAATAAATAAATATTTTCATGAGTGTTAGTTTTAGTGAAGTAATACAGTTTTGCTTTTCTTATGTATTGTTTCTTTAATTGGAAAGTGTAAAAGTGTAAATAAGTTAACTACGTTTCTCTTCAATATTTTTACTTATTTACATTATAAAATTTACAATTGTTTATATAATAGTATTTTAGAATATAAATAAATATAAATCTCACGTATAGTTTGCATATATATATATATATTTTTATAGTTTTGTTATTTTTAACATTCTTTTTAAAATTACACGATATAATAATATGAATTATAATAGTAGAGAAATAATTAAACTCGTATAATTTTTTATGTTTAAATATATTATTAAAAATTCATAATAATAATAATAATAATAATAATAATAAGAATAAGAATATTTTATATTAATATTATTAAAAATATTTTGTTCCATAATAAGAGTTAATTCTCTATATTACTAATTAAGAATAATATTATATTATTTAAGTACGTCTAATGAGGAGCTATTTTTTGACTTAGATAGAGCTACATTACGTGGAATTAAATATAGTAAAATATTCCAAAATGTTGAACTTGTAATGGATCTCGTGATTTGTGTTGCAAAAACAAACAACTGTTATTTAAAGAACCTGGTGAAAAAAAGAAAATTGTGAACCTAAGCATATATGAACTTATTACAGGGACAATTGTTCAAGTTTTTTCTGTAGAAGAATTGGAGATCGGGATGCAGATTATCGTGGAATTGTTCAACTGCCATTAATAAATGCCACAAATTCTGATGAAATGCCAACGCTTATTTCACTGCATTGTTTTTTGTTGTGAAAGCCATGAAAGGAGTTTGTACATTAATGCTCTTAAAAGTCATGTAAGTTTTTCATGAAATCATATAGTTAAAAATTAAACTATTTATTGTTGCATAAAGCAAATATTAACATCATTGACCTTTATAGAATTTATAGAAATTTATAGAAATTCCAATATTCTTTTTTTATCTTTTTTTATCTAATAAAGATTCCAACATCAGCAATATTATTGCACTTCATTATATGGATACATAGGACCTGTATGTGTCCTAAGGTCTCAACCTGACGCCGCATCTCCGACAGTTTATTTTGATGTTTTTTCGTTTTCTGTAGAGAGTTACTTTAGTCTCATATGTATTTGTTCGTAATCTTATTGTGTCCAGATATCTGGAAAACTCCTTTAATTCAAGGTTATAGCCAATTATATCTAATTTTATCCCCGAAAATTCGCTGATTCCCTGATCTTGAGATGCTAAATTTTTCCATCGGTTAGTTTCCGCCCTTTTCAATGTTCTGACGCGCAATCTCTGTCTCATGGAATCGATTTGACCATTGAAAGCTAATGGAAACCGCATATTTTTGAATGTTCGCCTCCCATTCTTTGTGAACTAATTAGACTGCTGGATCCGAAGACTCATTCATTTTTAGAGCATTTTTAAGTTTTGGTATCATAACTATGTTAACAACTTTTTGGACGCTTAGAGCACCGTAACTTTTGTCCGTATAAATTATTTCGTCCGTGGCGGAGTTGCGAATCGCTTTTATCGTTTGTTTTAGTTCATGATCAATTTGGTCTAGGACATCCAGTGCAAGTGAGTTTGTCACCATATATGGATGTACTTCGGCAAGATGTGAGTTCATATCAGATTAATTTTCTGATGCAGTTTTAATTTGAGTCCTTTAACGCTATTTGCTGCATTTTTAATATCGTTGATTGAGGCTTTGCATTGTCCGTTCCATTGGCTAAGAGTGGCTCCTAAATATTTTCTTATGTTATGGAGGTTGAACGGAATCCGTTGCCAATTGCGGATCTTCTAGGAACCATGTCTTATCTCTGCAAGGGATCTTGAAACTTGAGCATTTGGAGGCGAAAATGCTGAGTTTCTTAAGATAGTTACTTAGGATAGAATTTTGTTTTTCAGCAATATCGCCATCTTTAGCCAAAAGGACAAGATCATCAGCGAATGCGAGGACAGAGATGTTCTTTGTTCTTATTCGGATACCCTCTGTCGTCAAGTGTCCCTATTACGGGATCTAAAATGAGATTAAAAATAATAGGTGAGAGCGGATCTCCCTGTTTAATGTCTCTTAGTATATCCAGTCTTTTTCTTTATAATGAATAACTGTTTTAGAGCCATCATATATATTCTGTACATATTTATTTATCACATCAGGTAATTGGCAGATAGTTGGAAATGGCAGTATAGGGGATTGTGTCGAAGGTTTTACAGATGTCGATAATTGTAATTATTCCATTTACTTCTTTCTTTATTTGCGCGAGGACATCTCTGAGAAAGACGATGTTTTTTGTATCCTTGTTCTTGAAGCCTTTCTGCCGCGGATGCTATTTGATTTGTGCCCGCAGCTTCCTATCTATCATCTCCGAGTACATCTATCCCAGGAGAGATCCGATGATAATTGGCCTCTAATTCCCAACTTCGTCCACACTCTTTTCCGGTTTGGGAATAAGTGTGGTGCGATTTACTTTCCAATAGGACGGGTAAACTTGGCTAGTTAAAGAATTTAGATAGGACATGCAGTGCTCCTTTTTGTTTCAGGTGGAGTTTTTTAATTTGATCGAAGCGGTGTATCAGCCTTAATTCGTTTAAGTTTATCGACGAGATTCTTCACAGTGATGGGAGTCCATATATCACATATTTCTAGTGATTATACGACCGGCTATATATCTTTAAGGGCATTATGGGGCCCAATTCTTCAGTATCCCATAGATCACTGTACAGTGGACCAACTTTCGGCTTGAGGGAGACTTACGGCTTCTATACCATTATTAAGCTCATCCATCAGCGCCAAGTCTAGGAGTTTCCTAGGGCATCGTTTGTATAATTCCTGATGCTTGGCGTACATGTATCTCTTTCGCTTACTATGGGTGGTACTTTTTATTTGAAGTTTTATTATTTACATTCTTTTTGGTATATGTATTTAATCGGCTATTCTCTTGTAGTGCATCGATCAAGCTCTGAAGAAAGACGTCAACTTTGTTGTCTATGATTGGTCCTTCCACAAATAACTTTTCAATGACACTTTCTATCATTTCTATCATTATCATCGAAGGTGATTATCATTTTCGAGGTAGTTGGAAATAATATAGTTGCGAAACGGCTCTTTTCAGCTTTTATTCCCTTGAGCCATTCGCAGGTTATCTCCACCTTCCTCCTCTGGACGGTAGTGGTTTCGTAAATATTTTCCTCGGAGTCTGAAAAGGTGGGTATTGTATTTGTGATAGATGTCGTATCCGCTTCCTGAACGGGCAAGAGTTTTCTTTTATCATTGATTTGCTTCAGGGTTTTGTTTGGGGAAATACGTTCTGATTGCTACGTTAGATTGTTTGAGGTGCTTGAACCTCTCGTTCAGACTTATTAAGAGATCGGTTTCCTCTTTAGACAAGACTGAGGCTTTAGTGACTGGTTCCCCGATTGGTGCCTTCTGCTCTTTTGAGACTTTTTTATTTTGGGATATCTATGCAGTTTATGCATAGGTATCATGTTCGGTTACGTCGACTACGTAAATCGTGTCATCGTCTTTTATGACTAAATCGGGTTTACGCAATTCACCACGCTCCCTAAGAATTGTGCTATCTTTGAAGACATTGTTCGTTACTAAGTTATAAATTTCATTGTGCTTTTTCATTTGCTTGTTTTTTGCATGGGTACATAGCCCCAGTATGTATCTTAGACTCTCGGCCTGCACACCGCATCTCCGACAGTTTATTTCAATGTCTTTCCTCGATCTTCGGAGTGCTACTCTGCTTCCATGTGTTGGTTCGAAATTGCGTTTAAGTATCTGGATTGCTTTAGTAATTCTGAGTTATACAACCATTCGTTTCCGATTCTATCCCCGAAAAATTCTTTTATGCCTTGTCCTTGCGAGGCTAGCTGTTTCCATTTGTTGGTATCCGCTCTCTTTAGTTTCTTTCGTGCCGCTTCAATTTCGTCAACTTCACATGACCATTGCAGGTTTATGGATGCTGCATACTTGTTGATAATTTCCTATATAATTGCCCATAGAATGCATTTTAGACTACTTTGTCATCCGACATTGTCATTTTTATTCTTTATTTCTTATTTTTGCTAGCTTGACAATGTTTGCCACCCGCTGTACACCCAAACCACCATGATTTTTGTTTATGTAAATTATGCCGTCGGTTGTAGACGGATGGAGGTGCAGTATTTCCTTTATTATTTGTTTTATTTCGTTCTATTTGTTCTAGGGTGCCCAGCGGGGGGGAATTGGCTACTAATTTGTGGATATATCTGGGCAAGAGATATGTCCTTATTAAGTTGACCTTCTGATGCGGCTTTCAGGTTTTTGACGCGCCTTGCTGCGTCTGTTATTTCTTTTACTGAAACTCTGCCTATTCCGCTCCACGGGTTAAGCGTGGTACCTAGGTATTTGATTACCTTTTTTGGGTCAGCGTATGGTATGCTTTGCTGACCCAGTGATAATTGTGGATTACCTATGAACCACATCTTAATTTTTTGGAGAATTTGGAATGTGGAGCATTTGTCTACGGATACCTCCATTTGGAGGTTGCTTAAGTATTCATACAATAGCCGTGTTGTTTATCGGCTATTTCTTTGTTTTTTGCTAGAAGGACAAGGTCATCCGCAAAGGCGAGGACTGATATATTCTCGCCTCCGAGTTTAACACCCTCCGTCGTCTCGTCGATTATCCCAATTATGGGGTCAAGAGTCAAATTAAAAAGTAGTGGCGACAGTGGGTCTCCCTGTTTAACTCCTCTCAGCACGTCCACTGGTATCTTGATATCGTTTTTACAATTTATTATTGTTTTACATCCTTCGTGGATGTTTTTTATGTAATTATATACAAGCGATGGAACCCCTTTTGCTTTTAAGCCGTCTCCTATCGCGCTGTGGGGGACCGTATCGAACGCTTTTGTAATGTCGATGATTGTTATAACTCCACCTAGTTCCTCTTTCATTTTGGTGAGGGCATCGCTGAGGATGGCTATATTGTTTTTACAACCATCCTCTTGTGAACCCCTTCTGTCTTGGGTGCTGCCTCACTTTAGATCGTATTTTTATATCGATCATAGCCGAGTACATTCTTCAGTAGAGACCCGATGGTAATTGGTCTCCAGTTACCAACTTCATCCACGCTTTTTCCTGGTTTAGGAATAAGCGTGGTACGGTTGATCTTCCACTGTGCTGGGTATACTCGGTGCAGCATGAAGAGGTTACACATTTTAGCGAATACATGCAATGCCCCTTTTTTCCGGAGGTGGAGTTTCTTTATTTGATCCGTACCAGCAGCGGTATCGGCTTTTATTTTCTTGAATTTATTTACGAGGTCCTCTACCGAGATAGGGGACCATATGTCTTTTGTTTCAATGGGGGTTCCATTCTTTGTTGTTTTGATACTGTTTTGGGGCCCCGCTTGGCCCCAAAGTTTTTCATATAGTGGACGAACTGAGTCAGCCCCTGGGAGGTTGACCACTGTGACGCCATCTGTATCTTTGCCCATTAGTGCCAAGTCGAGGAGCTTTCGTGGGCTGTTTTTGTATAACTCCTGATTTAGCATACTGGAAACTTTTCCTTCTGTTATGGGTGTTCTTCTTATTATTGCTTTTTTATTTAGGTTCCTTTCTCGATCTTTGCAGACTTGGCACTCCTTCTAATAGAGCGTCGATGAACTTTTGGAGGAGGACGTTTGCTTCTTCCTCTGCTATCGATTCCTTCACCGCCATGCACTCTATTTCTTTTTCGATTTCTCGAAGAGGGTTTTCCTCGTCGAGGTGATTTGTCCTGATTTCGTGTATGAATGGCTCTTTCCAGTTTATTTGAGCCGTTCTTAGATTGTTTCCCCCTTCTTCTTTTTCTGTGGCTGATTCGTATATACTTTCTTCTGAAGAGTCCGAAGGGAGCCATCTTGGATCTCTTTCGTTGTCTATGTTGGCCACATTTGTTGGTTCCTGAACGGGCAGGAGCCTCCTTTTGTCGCTTATTTGTTTGAGTGTTTTATCGGGAAAATACTCTTTGAGCGCTACATTTGGTTGTTTAAGATGTTTGTAGCGCTCATTTAATATTTTTAGAAGATCTGTTTCTTCTTTGGACCAGACCGAGGCTCTAGTGGCTGGACTAGTATTTCCCCGACTTGTGTTCTGTGCTCTTTTCGCGTTCCTTATCGCAGGATGTCTATGTAGTTCGTGCATAGACAATCCTTTTTGCGATAGGAACGATTCTTCACAGGAGTCACATTTAAATTTTGCAACACCTTTATTAATTTGGGGTCCCTTACACTTAGGTAAGTGACATCTGCAGCCATGAAGTTTCTCAAAACTTTTAAGGCATGCAGCGCACCTCCATATTATTTTCCCATCTGGGTGTTGCGTATCTCGGTGTTTGATGAATTGTGCTTCCTGGAGGAATCTGATGTCTTTTCCATCTTTTGAGCACCATTGGCACTGAATCTGCCCGTTCAGGGGTAGGTCCATTATGCATTCCAAGTCGTTTTCCGTAGGGTTGCCGGGGTCGTTACCAGTGGCCCTTCCATCATAAGCGGACAAGTCCGCCACGGAGGCCCCAGGACCGGGAGTCCCCGTGTCCGAGGCTTTACTTCTTTCTGCTATTGTTAATGTATCGATATGGGGAGTTAGAGTGTTCCCCACACTTTTTCCATTAGTTGTCCCATTCATTGTCCGGTCGTGGGCACAGAGCCGCCTAGGAGGGCGGATAGCCATCCAGTCGCCAGATTTAAAACAACGTGCAAGTGCGGGGCTTGCAGTTGGCTGGGGCACATGTACCCTCTAATATCGCCTTCCTTCACTTCGCTTTATAAGATTCAGCACTAGCGACTGATCGGACACCTGTCCTCCTAGCTAAGGGTAGGTGGGGTCGTTGCTCCCCATCGGTGTGCACCTCACCGCCCTTGCCTCGCCGTAATTGGTTTTGAACTCTATGATCTTCTGAGGAGAGATCGATAGGCATTCCAGCGGGATCATATGGAGGTACAAACTGCGACTTGAGATATAAGAAGCTATATATATATATTGCACTTCATGCTCCCGTAATTCTTAAGAACTCCGCTTCGCGCAGTACTAAAGCTTGCGTGCAGCACCTCATTGGGTGCGTCACTAGTCGCCATAGCGATATTCCCGAACGACCAGTGGCGTATTGCTTGCAAACGCCTAAGACATATAGCTTGCTAGTACCAGCGGCGTATTGCTTTCCTGGTCGCGGCACAACGGAAAGGATACAAGGGCAAACTCATTCTTCTCTGTGTACTAAGGTCTAGCGGCATATTGTTTTTGAGCCCAAGTGGAATTGGAATAATAGTCGTATGATATATATTAAATACGCCGTCTTTGTATTATATTGCACGTTATTAAATTGCAAGTTACTGAATTGCAAGTTACTAAATTGCAAGTTACGCCTAGCTGGAAGCGGCGTTTTAGAGTGAGCAAGAATGCCCAAATAGTACCTATTACCGAGTCATCTGCGGTTTTGTTTGTGGAAATGATGGTGTGATGGCTGCAAATGTTTCATGTCCACTGTGGCGGCGTTAATGATTTTGCGCGGGCGGAGCGCTATCTCCAATAAACATGCTGAGGCATTTGATTACCAAGAGTCATAGTTACTCCTGCTGTTTACCCGCGCTTTTTTGAATTTCTTCACGTTGATATTCAGAGCACTGGGCAGAAATCACATTGCGTCAACACCCTCGGGGGCTATTATCGCCTGGATATTGAATTTTTTGGTGCTCTGGGCTTTTATTTTTTGGATATGTGTCTTCACTCGTAGGCCAGTGTCAAGGTGTATGTCTGAATATCTGACATTTTCTTTCTTTACTTGGCGACCTTACAATCGTGGTCTCCGCGGGTCGACTGCTCCTTAGCAAGATCATTTCCGTCTTCCTTGCGGAGAGAATGAGCTTCTCTTTAGCGCACAATTCCTCGGTTATTTTTATAGCATTCTGCCCAGTTGCTTTGATCCGTGAGCAACTATTCCCGATTATTATTCACAGAAAGTCGTCTGGGTATGCAACTCGCATGCCTTTCCAGTCCAGAGTAAGAAGCAAGTCGTCGAAGATTAGTTCCAGAAACTTGGTTCGACTAGTTCCAGAAACTTGGTATCCCCTCGTGCTGTGCTTCGAGATGCTTCCGTGTTTCCCGATGAGGTTCGCCCTCTCAGATGATCAGTTACTAGGATGTATAGGTTTCTAGGATAGTCTCTCTCCCGCAAGCGGTGGATGCTTCTTGGCTTTGAATCGTAATTTTTTATCGATCATAACCGAATATATTCTTCCCAGCAGAGACCCGATGGTAATTATAACGGTAATCTTCAATTTTTAACTTGGTCCGTGCTTTTTTCCGGTTTAGAAATAAACGTCGTATGGTTGATTTTTTACTGTGCTGGGTATATTCGGTGCAGTATGAAGAGGTTACACAATTTTGCGAATATATGCAGTGCCCCCTTCTTTCAAAGGTGGAGTTTTTTGATTTACTCCGTACCAGCAGCGGTATCGGCCTTAATCTTTTTAAATTTGTCTATAAGATCCCACAGAAATAGAGGATCAGATTTCCTTCAAGTCAAGGAGAATTCCACTAGCTTGTGTTTTGGTTTTACTTTGAAGCTCCACTCGGTCCCAGATTTTTGTATAGTGGATCAACTGAGTCAGCCCCAGGGAGGTTGACCGCTGTTATGCCATTAATGGGCTCATCCATTAGTGCCAAGGAGTAGTTTCTTTGGGCTGTTCTTGTACAACTTCTGGTGTTTTGCAGGAACCTCTTTCTTTTATTGTGGATGACCCTTTTTTTGTTTTTCTGTTGGCTGCTTGTTTGGTTCTTTGTTTCTTGGTACTATCCATAATAGAGTATCGATGAACATTTGAAGAAGGAAATTTGCTTTTTCTTCCGTTCTCCTTCTTCCGCCATGCACTCTATAATTTTTTCGACCTCTCGAATGGGGTTTTCCTCTTCGAGACGGTTCGAATTGATATAATGCAGAAACGGCTCGTTCCAGTTATCTTGAGCCATCTACATGTTGTTCTTTCCTACGTGGCTGACTTATATACATTTTCTTCTGAAGAGTCAGAAGGAGGCGGTCTTGGTTCGATTATTTCATTTTCACTGGCCACAGGTGATTCCTGATTCTTCCTCTGGTTCCTGATCGGGCAGGAGTCTCCTTTTATCGCTTATTTGTTTAAGCGTTTTATTGGAGAAATATTCTTTCAGCGCTGAACGTTCGGTTGCTTCAGGTGTTTGTAGCGCTCATTTAATATTTTTAGAAGATCTGTTTCTTCTTTGGACCAGACCGAGGCTCTAGTGGCTGGACTAGTATTTCCCCGACTTGTGTTCTGTGCTCTTTTCGCGTTCCTTATCGCAGGATGTCTATGTAGTTCGTGCATAGACAATCCTTTTTGCGATAGGAACGATTCTTCACAGGAGTCACATTTAAATTTTGCAACACCTTTATTAATTTGGGGTCCCTTACACTTAGGTAAGTGACATCTGCAGCCATGAAGTTTCTCAAAACTTTTAAGGCATGCAGCGCACCTCCATATTATTTTCCCATCTGGGTGTTGCGTATCTCGGTGTTTGATGAATTGTGCTTCCTGGAGGAATCTGATGTCTTTTCCATCTTTTGAGCACCATTGGCACTGAATCTGCCCGTTCAGGGGTAGGTCCATTATGCATTCCAAGTCGTTTTCCGTAGGGTTGCCGGGGTCGTTACCAGTGGCCCTTCCATCATAAGCGGACAAGTCCGCCACGGAGGCCCCAGGACCGGGAGTCCCCGTGTCCGAGGCTTTACTTCTTTCTGCTATTGTTAATGTATCGATATGGGGAGTTAGAGTGTTCCCCACACTTTTTCCATTAGTTGTCCCATTCATTGTCAACTTTTCCTTCTGTTATGGGTGTTCTTCTTATTATTGCTTTTTTATTTAGGTTCCTTTCTCGATCTTTGCAGACTTGGCACTCCTTCTAATAGAGCGTCGATGAACTTTTGGAGGAGGACGTTTGCTTCTTCCTCTGCTATCGATTCCTTCACCGCCATGCACTCTATTTCTTTTTCGATTTCTCGAAGAGGGTTTTCCTCGTCGAGGTGATTTGTCCTGATTTCGTGTATGAATGGCTCTTTCCAGTTTATTTGAGCCGTTCTTAGATTGTTTCCCCCTTCTTCTTTTTCTGTGGCTGATTCGTATATACTTTCTTCTGAAGAGTCCGAAGGGAGCCATCTTGGATCTCTTTCGTTGTCTATGTTGGCCACATTTGTTGGTTCCTGAACGGGCAGGAGCCTCCTTTTGTCGCTTATTTGTTTGAGTGTTTTATCGGGAAAATACTCTTTGAGCGCTACATTTGGTTGTTTAAGATGTTTGTAGCGCTCATTTAATATTTTTAGGAGCTCTATTTCTTCTTTAGACCAGACGGAGGCTCTAATGACTCATCTAGTATTTCCCCGATTTATACTCTGTGTTCTTTTGACATTTCTTATCGCCGGATGACTACGTAATTCGTGCATAGACAGTTCTCTTTGCGATGGGAATGATTCCTCACAGGAGATACATTTAAATTTTGCAGCATAACCCTTGTTATTCTGTGGTCCTGTACACTTGGGTAAGTGTCATCTACAGCCATGAATTTTCTCGAAATTCTTGAGGCATGCAGTACCTCCATATTATTTTTCCTTCAGGGTGTTGCGTATCTCAGTGTTTAATGAATTGATTCTCCTGGAGGAATCTAATGTCCGCTCCGTTTCTCGAGCATCATTGACATTGAATCTGCCCGTTCAGGGACAGGTCTATAATTATTTCCATTTCGTTGTCTGTGGGATTGCTAAGGTCGTCGTCGGTGGCTTTTTCGTCTATAGCGAACAAGTCCGCCTCGGATATCCCAGATCCGGGAGTGCCCGTGTCCGAGGCTTTTACTCTATTCAACATATTTAAAATTTAAGTTTGGGAAGATAGAGTGTTCCCTACACTTTACCCATTCATTGTTTCTGTTGTTGTCCGGTTGTGAGCGCAGAGCCGCCTAAGAGAGACAATAGTTCCCTAGCCACCAGACTTAAGACAATGTGTAAGTTTGAAAACTTTCATTTGGTTAGAGCACAAATACCCTCTATAACGCCACCTTTTGCTTTTATTTTAACACGTTTGTCGCCACATCACCCATATATGGGTGACGGGTATGCTTCGGGGGCCCCGTCATCCATATATGGGTGACGCTTTCTTTTTACGAAAAATAAGATTTTAAATCGATATTTTGAAAAAAAAATTAATGAAAATTAAAATTAAATTTTATTTTATTAATATACAAAATAAAAATATTAAAATATTTACATTATACTATATTTTTTATTAATTTATATTTACATTATATAATGAAATTAAAAATTAAATTTTATTTTAAAATATACAAAATAAATATATTAAACTATTTACATTATATTATATTTTTTATTAATTTATATTTACATTATATAATGAAATTTAAAATTAAATTTTATTTTGAAATATACAAAATAAATATATTAAACTATTTACATTATATTATATTTTTTATTAATTTATATTTTTTATTAATTTAATTTATATAATGAAATTTAAAATTAAATTTTATTTTAAAATATATAAATAAAATATAATAATAATATATATAAATAAAATTAATATATATAAAATAAATATATTAAACTATTTACATTATACTATATGTTTTATTAATTTATATTTACATTATATTATGATATATTATGATATTCAATTAAAACAATTCAAACACATTTGTAGTGATTTTGAACATTTAGGACAATAAGTTATAACTTTTTAATATTTCTTCTAGCTTTTTAGCGTTCGACAATTTATCTTTTCTTCCGATAGAATGTACATTCTTCTTATAGGTTTTTCTTGGTAATTCTTACGAATATCTAAATAATGAGATATTTTTTTTATTTTATTTTTTTTATTGTTTTATTGTTTTTTATTATTAGTATTTTCCGAGAACAGCCATTCTCTAACTAAAAGTTCTCGGAATTTTCTTATTTCTATTTTTTGGTTTGTAATTTTTTGGTATACAATATATGCATTTACAATGGTTGTTTCCAAAAGGAAATGTAATGCCAATTTACGATACCACTTAATACTTTTTCGTATCGTTGTTGCATATGACATTTGATTTGATCATTTCTATCAACCATTATATCGGTTTTCCTATTGTTATATGCAATTACCGCCAATGGTTTCTTTTTTTTTAAGGACGACCGCGATGAGTCGAATCAGATCTCAAAGTTATAATGGGTGGATGCTTCGTTGATTCTAACATCGCGAACATCTCTCCATGTTAGCATCACAATACCATTGAGATCTTCCCGTGCTATCATTTTATCTCTTTTCAGTAAGTGAAACATAACGAAATTTGGCACATATTTTTTGTTGAAACATACCGTTCCAACAACATGTGTTTTAGCATTTAAAAACTTAAATGCTAATTCATAACTTGTATAAAAGTAATCCATAAATAAAGTGCACTCTTCATTTGTTTGCAAATTCAATACAAACGTCTTCGGCTATGCCAACTTTCCTTTTTCCGCTTGCATCTCTTCCAGTATACATTTTTGCGGACCATGTATATCCTTCGGTAGAACAAAGTTTAAATAATTTGATTCCATATTTATGGGATTTAATTGGTATATATTGTCTAAATACTAATCGCCCTCTCCAAGGAACTATTGTTTCATCAACTACAATATCGTGGCCTAGTGAAAAGACTTTTTGATAGTTGTTTGTCAGTATGTGTATGAGTGGTAAAACTTTTCCAACTCTACTATTTTGTTGTATGGTTTCATTGTTTGTAAAATGTAAATTTGACAATAATAATTCAAATCAATTACGAAATATTTTGCTGCGCGGAAATGGAAAATTATAAATAGGATCCGTTGACCAACATGTAATAAGCGGTGTCTGTACTAGAGCCATCCAAATCATCAATGCGATAAATATTTTAATTTTTTTGGAAGTGGTAGATTTCTATCTATTCAATCAAGCGTGATCGGTCATTTCACGTTAAAGCAATTTTTGTTCAGCATATCTATTAGTTTCTGTGACTAAAAGGCTTATTATTTTTTCATCCAAGAATAAAAAAAAACTTCACTTGGGTTCATGTCAGATGGCAAATCCAACAGAAAAGCCCACTTTTTTCAGTGAACGAAAATGACTATCGCTTGTTAGTAAACTCGTTCCACTGTATATTGTCCAAGGAATCATCAGCAATGGTTAATTCCTCTTCTTCATTTATAGCAAGCTCTTCTAACATTTCGTCAAGGTCTTCACTTGCATTTCCTCATCATCCGAACTTGAACTTGATAAAATTTTATTTGTAAACTTTTTTTTAAAATTCACTATTTCTTCATCACTACTTTCCTTACTATCATTTATATTTTTATAGTGTGCTAACATTCTAATTGTATTTTGGTAAACTATATCGTCACTAAATTCTATCTACCTCGTCTATTTCTATTCTAAGTCAACTGCAAGACTATCGCGAGTTTGGTTGTTGTTTTTTCCTAATCCTTACTTTTCGTGAAAATGCATACAAAAAGAGGTTGGAAGAACCAATCATCGCGTTTGAGGGCGGTTTCGAAGGGTGGAGGTCAAGATTTTTCGCTGGCTTTCACGGTAGTCTATCGCATAGCATGCAAGTGTGACTTGTAAAGTGGCCATTGCCTGGTTTTCTTTGTTAAATTAAAAATCTGGAAAACATTAAGAAAATCATGCCTGCTCATAAATTACTGTTAGGTTATTAGAGATATCCGAATTGTTGAAAATAAAGGCCAGACCTGACCGCTTTACAAGTGCTGTCTCGCTCTAGTTTGGTTTTCCGAGCCAGCAACATTTGGGTCCCGTGAGGAACTCATCGAAATCACGCTGGGCGATGAACGTGTTAAGAAATTCAGCATTAGTGGCTGACAGTCCATTCGCTTTCTTAACTAAGGATAGGTGGATTCGCTGCTCCCCATCGGTGTTCTTGCCTCGTCGTAGCCAAACTCTATGATCCTCCGATGAGAGATCGATAGGCATTCCAACGGACCACGCGAAGAACTACGATTTACATAAGAGGTTATGTCTCCGTAACTATAATTCTTAAGAACCCCGTTTCACGCATCACCATCGCTTACGCGCCGCACCTCTTTGGGTCGTCACTAGCCACCCCAGCAACGCGCCGCCACAAAACAGGCAAGCGACGTATCGCTTTGCAGCACTAGCGGCATATTGCTTTTCGACGAAGCGCAACGGACCACGCGAAGAACTACGACTTACATAAGAGGTTATGTCTCCGTAACTATAATTCTTAAGAACCCCGTTTCACGCATCACCATCGCTTACGCGCCGCACCTCTTTGGGTCGTCACTAGCCACCCCAGCAACGCGCCGCCACAAAACAGGCAAGCGGCGTATCGCTTTGCAGCACTAGCGGCATATTGCTTTTCGACGAAGCGCAACGGATGGAACACATAGGCAAACCGTTGACTCATTCTTGTTTGTATACAAAGGACTGGCGGTGTATTATTTTTAGGCTCAGATGGAGGCGGCATAACGGTTATATAATAAACGATAATTTGTCAATACAGTTCCAAAATAATATTGCATGTTACACCTAGTTGGAGGCGGTATTTTAGAATCAGCACCCACGTAGTACTTGTTATCGAAGCGCCTGCGACGGCTTACTTTGTAAAAATGGCGTGATAGTTGCAAACTTCATATCCGCTGTGGTGACGTTGATGATTTTGCGCAGCACACTGGGCAGAAATCATATTGCGTCAACACTCTCGAGGGCCATCGCAATTCTTTGTTTTAATTAGACATTCGGATTCTTCTAATCCATATCAGTTATGAGTTGAGCGTTGAATGGCGACCGAAGAGAGCGACCACGATGACAGAGCCGCCACGGAAGCCTCGCAGCAAGGAAGACCCGCGAGAGGCCAAAGCACGGGACCGAGATCCTGGGTGCGAGGTACAAGACCATGCCCCGTTCAGCTCGCTCAGGCCCGGCACGTCAGCCAAACCCGCTTTTCGACTAAGCCTAATACGCTTCGCTCTTCAGAGCCAATCCTTATTGCGAAGTTACGGTTCCAATTTGCCGACTTCTCTTATCTGCATTAACCTATTTACTAGACTATCTATAGACTATATAATCTATAGACTAGAGACTCTTTACCTTGGAGACATGCTGCGCGACACCTCCACGTGGACCTCTCCTGGATTTTTAAGGTCGCTATGAACGCTTGGCCGCCACAAGCCAGTTAGCTGTCCCTGGCCGCCAGTCCCTGTGGTAACTTTTCTGACAAAATTAGGAACGGGGACCTTTTCGGGAGGCGCTCTTAGCCACACGCCGTAGCGTGTGTTGTCCAGGGAATGCCTCGCGGAGGCGTCGCCCCAGGTTCTATATAATAGAACCTGCCCCGCGCCCTATACGCACAATAGTGCGTCAGGACTCGCACCGCTCGGTGTAAAAGGCCGAGACGGGCTAAGTGTCAATCAGCTGGCAGCTACCTTGTCGTATTATTATTTTCGACCATAAGTCTCGTTCGTTGGTTAATATTTAAATTGGCCTTGCGGCTTCGTCATGTGCTGTAAAATTTAATAAATTAAATAAATTAAATAAATTAAATAAATAAATAAATAAATAAATAAATAAAGTATATAAATAAATAGAGAGATTATAATTTGTATATGCTTTTGCATATATATATGCATATCATGCGTGATCGTAATCCAGGAATTGATTTGCCATCACAATTGACGATCGGAGGGCAATTAGCGAAGCCGTCAGGGCATGCTTTTTCTGGAGCTCTAGGACATTTAGATTCCCAATAGTGGCTCGGGGTACTGCCCCTGTGCCCCCAATTACCACCGGTAGTACACGGCCTTTATTTGCGATTAGTTTCCTTTTTAGAGGAATTAACTATTAACCTTTCGTATTTATTGTATTTTTCGTTATGAACCTTCCTTAGGCAGTCATTGTTCTCGTATTGGACGGTTATATTGACTACGTAGACTGTGTCATGGTCTTTTATGACCATATCGGCTCTACACATTTCCCCGTTCACCACGATTTCGGGCTCCCTTAGAATTGTATTATTTTTGGGGATATTGTTCATTATTAAATCGCAAATTTCATCGTGCCTTCTTCTATTCTCTGGTTTTTTGTGTGGGTGCATAGTCCCAATATGTGTCCTAGAGTCTCGGCCTGAACGCCGCATCTCTGACAGTTCATTTGTATCTTTTTTTGCTCTTCGGAGTGCGACTCTTGTTCCATATGTATTTGTTCTTAATCTTAGTGCGTCCAGATACCTAGACGGTTTTAGTAATTCGGGGTTGTACAGCCATTCGTTTCCGATTCTATCCCCGAAAAATTCTTTTATGCCTTGTCCTTGCGAGGCTAGCTGTTTCCATTTGTCGGTATCCGCTCTCTTTAGTTTCTTTCGTGCCGCTTCAATTTCGTCAACTTCACATGGCCATTGCAGGTTTATGGATGCTGCATACTTGTTGATAATTTCCTATATAATTGCCCATAGAATGCATTTTAGACTACTTTGTCATCCGACATTGTCATTTTTATTCTTTATTTCTTATTTTTGCTAGCTTGACAATGTTTGCCACCCGCTGTACACCCAAACCACCATGATTTTTGTTTATGTAAATTATGCCGTCGGTTGTAGACGAATGGAGGTGTAGTATTTCCTTTATTATTTGTTTTATTTCGTGGTCTATTTGTTCTAGGGTGCCCAGCGGGAGGGAATTGGCCACTAATTTGTGGATATATCTGGGCAAGAGGTAGGTCCTTATTAAATTGACCTTCTGATGCGGCTTCAGTTTTAGGTTTTTGACGCGCCTTTCTGCGTCTGCTATTTCTTTGACTGAGATTTTGCATATTCTGCTCCACGGGTTAAGCGTGATTCCTAGGTATTTGATTGCCTTCCGGGTCAGCGTATGGTATGCTTTGCTGATCCAGTGATAATTGTGAATTACCTGAATCACGTCTTGTTTTTTTGTAGAATTTGAAACCTGGAGCATTTATCTGCGGATACTTCCATTTGGAGGTTGTTCAAGTATTCATATAATAGCCGATTTTGTTTATCGGCTATATCTTTATTCTTTGCTAGGAGGACAAGGTCATCTGCGAAGGCGAGAACTGATACATTCTCGCCTCCGAGTTTTACACCTTCCGTCGTCTCGTCGATTATCCCAATTATGGGGTCAAGAGTCAAATTAAAAAGTAGTGGCGACAGTGGGTCTCCCTGTTTAACTCCTCTCAGCACGTCCACTGGTATCTTGATATCGTTTTTACAATTTATTATTGTTTTACATCCTTCGTGGATGTTTTTTATGTAATTATATACAAGCGATGGAACCCCTTTTGCTTTTAAGCCGTCTCCTATCGCGCTGTGGGGGACCGTATCGAACGCTTTTGTAATGTCGATGATTGTTATAACTCCACCTAGTTCCTCTTTCATTTTGGTGAGGGCATCGCTGAGGATGGCTATATTGTTTTTACAACCATCCTCTTTTGTGAACCCCTTCTGTCTTGGGTGCTGCCTCACTTTAGATCGTATTTTTATATCGATCATAGCCGAGTACATTCTTCAGTAGAGACCCGATGGTAATTGGTCTCCAGTTACCAACTTCATCCACGCTTTTTCCTGGTTTAGGAATAAGCGTGGTACGGTTGATCTTCCACTGTGCTGGGTATACTCGGTGCAGCATGAAGAGGTTACACATTTTAGCGAATACATGCAATGCCCCTTTTTTCCGGAGGTGGAGTTTCTTTATTTGATCCGTACCAGCAGCGGTATCGGCTTTTATTTTCTTGAATTTATTTATGAGGTTCCCTACCGAGATAGGGGACCATATGTCGTTTGTTTCAATTTCCATTTCTTGTTATTTTGATACCCTTATGGGGTCCCTCTTGGTCTCAGAGTTTCTCGTATAGTGGATGAACTGAATCAGCCTCTGGGAGGTTGACTGTGACGCTTTTATTATGATCACCCATTAGTGCCAAGTCCAGGAGTTTTCTTGGGCTCTTTTTGTATAGCTCCTGGTGTTTTGCGTATTGGTACCTTTTTCTTTTGTTATGGGTGTTCCTTTTGTTGTTTTTTTGTTTAAGTTCCTTTTCCGTTCTTTTGCTACTTGGCACTCCTTCTAATAGAGTGTCAATGAACTTTTGGGGGAGGATGTTTCCTTTTTCCTTTATTATCGATTCCTCTTCAGCCATGCAATCTATTTCTTTTTCGTCTTCTCGAAGGGGGTTTTCCTCTTGCTTAGGCTTAATAGAATCTATCACAATGGAAGCTAAACCGCATCACGCTCACCTCAAAACCGAGAAAGAACGTTGCGGAGGCCTATAGCAACAGGATCAATATTTAGTAGAATATTTTCATTAATAGTGGATATAAGAATAAGAAACTAAATAAAATAATGTAAGTCAAAAAAATTTCAAAAAAGACCAAAAATAATATTGAAAATATATAATATTTTGGTGAAAGTGAAAGAGAGGAGCTATTGCAACGATTATAGAGATATCGAAAGTATTTGATCTCCCATACTGCGTTCTAAACTTGAGGCGAATTGAAAACAGAAGCCCAAATCCAATGCGATAAGGTACACAATTTTCTAAGGAAACTGGATATGAAAGTTGCAATTAACAAATGCTCTTCTTTTCAAATTGTCAAGGATAAAATCTAAAAAGGATGACATCTAACGAATCTACAACTAAAAATGAGTGATGACCAAAAGATACCATTAAATATCTTGGAACTGAGATCCATGGAAAGGGTTACACCAAACCTCAATTGAAGAAATCATGAACGTAGTAATGAGTGTATCTAAGATGCATTAAAATCGCATCAAAAAATAAATTTAATTCATATATTCCTTCTGCCCAGATACATATATCGGCTATATGTACATATATAGCTCGCCCGCCATTGCTGAGACACCTGGACCGCATAGATAAAGAAACAATGATAAAAAAATCCTTCACTTACACACAACCACTACAGACAGTTTATTATACACAGAAAAGATTATGGAGGTCTGGGCATCTAAAAAGTAGCCAACATAGTAAAATTAGCAAAAATAAGGAATGCCTTAAAAATAATGGAATCTGAAAATCAAGCTATATGCAAAGTATACGCAAGGCAGAATAATGCAAGAATATGACGAGTTCATAGATCTATAATGGCCAGCAATACTCGATCAGATCGAACCAAATGAATAATTTTAAAAAAGAAGAAAACAGAAAAATTGGGAAAAACAAAAATTACAAGGTCAGGATATCCGGGAATTCTTCGGAGATAAGGATGTTGGTTATACAACCCGAAACTATTGAAGCCATCGATGCATTAAGATTAAGGACGAACATGTTTAAGACGTAATAGTAAAACATGCGAATAATAACCTAGATCACTTTTGCAGAAGATGCGAAGTGCAAAGCAAAAAATTGGCTCATATCCTTGGAAACTGCATGCAACGAAGCCAAGGAGAATCAAAAGATATAACGAAATATATCATTTGACAATGGAATTACCGAAGCATACAGCAGTCTTCGAAGAATCGACTGTTAATGTAAGAGGAGAACTGCAGAAGCTCAATTTGGTGATTAAAGACCATAACAAGATTTTCGTAGTAGACATAATGGTAAGGTACAAAGACAAAAATTATATTAGAAATGTTTTTAGAGAAAAAATAAGGAAGTACAAGGAAATAGCAGAATATATTAGAGTAAAAATCAATGGTTTAAAAGTAAAGGTAATTCCAATAGTAGGATGCAAAGGAGCAATACCAAAAGATACAAAGCAAAATATAAAGCTCCTCGGTCTATCTTGTAGGAATGTAAAAACAGCATCATTAATATCTTCTTCCGCACTTCAATCGAAATTGCAAATCAGTTCATTGACTATGAATAAATTCTGTGATTAACAAAAGTTAAGAAGAAAAATCGAAAGATAAATAAAATATTATATATATGTTATATATATAATATGTTATATATATGTTATATGTTATATATTGCATGAAAAAAAGCAACTGCCAACTGACTTAAATATAACTAATAAGCCGTTTAGTTTCAGCTCTTTACACCGAATGATGCGATTCCTAACACACTATTGTGCATCTAGGCCGCGGGGCAGAGCTCGCGCAGTGAAACTCCGCTGCGCGGAATTTGAGGTGATACCTTTGTGAAGCAATCTCTGGGAAACACGCTTCGGTGTGTGATTAAGATCGTCCTCCGAAAAAGTCTTCACTCCTAATTTTTCGAGACTTGTAGATAGATTTTTTGATGGTGGCCGCTGGAGCGTGGATTCAAATCAAATTATATAATTATATAAATTCTATATAAATTAAATATTATTATATTATGCTCTTCGAGGAGGGTTTATCCTCGGAAGTCCGCCGCGATCCTTCTGATCGCAGACGCATTAAAATAGACAAATGCCTCATCATATTAGTGAGGCGCACGAATGGATTAACAAGATTCCTTTTGATTCTAGATTCCCTTTCTACTCTGGAGTTATTGCAGGATTCAGGACTATATAGTGGCAACAAAATATTATAAGTGCCACAGTGCTAAGTATTGCCGCAGTGAAAAAGAAATCTGCGGCTATTGTGCAGCGAAAGGACATATCTTTAAGAACTGTCCTAACAAGTCAAAGAACTCCGTCTATCACCATTATAAGAAGAGCGGGAAGCCATCCTCACACACAGTAACGGATAAAACTTGCCCCTCATACGTGGCTGCGCTTAATCAAATGCTGTTAAGAACAGACTATGTGGTCAGTAAAAACCTAGGAAATGGTCGCGAGCTTCGACTGGCCCAACTTAACATGCGAAGATCGCAATATGTTACGCTGGAAATTGTAAGAGTAATGGAGGAAGAAAATATATATCTTACTAATGGAGGAGTCTTACAATCCAAAAGTTTATCGGATTCAGTCAACGCATGCTTATAATAAGTGGGATTGGGTCGGGCACCACAGTCATGGTCGGCATCGTCGTCAGAAATCCGATGATTACGGCCATCAAGCTTACGCATCTATCCGATAAACATTGCGTGTGCGTGGAGCTGGTCGGGACGTTCGGCCGAATATATTTGGCCAGCATTTCTTTCCAATGTTCAGATATAGTGAACCCGTACATATGGAAGATAGACAAAATCATGGTTGCTCTCTAAGGGAAAAGGTAATTAAACTGGCCAATGTAAACGCGAAATCGCCCCTCTGACACTGCAGACAAGCGGATGCCCGAGGGGAGGAGATTGAGCTGGTGCTGGCACGCTTCGATCTTACGGTGCTGAACGAGCCGGGAGCACCATCGACTTTCCGCTCGCACTCGGGCGCTTTGACCATTGATATAACTCTTGCATCATATAGCATTCTCAAACTCGTCAAGGAATGGTCTATCGTGGAAGACTGAACAACCAGTAATCACAACGCAATACGAGTAAGCATTGTACTGTAAATCGATCAGCGTTTTGATCTGGAGAAGGTTCCAGAAATATCTTCTGGAGTTGCGGGAACGAGAACACCTAAGAGATTACCTCAGCCGACGAGGTCTCCTCCGCAGCAACCGCCCTACAAAGCAATGTCATCGAAGCATCCAATCATGCCATCAGTAATGTGGTGGAAAGAATCCTGACCCTGCGGAAAAGGAGAATGTATGCTGCGAGGAAGACATTTCAGATGGAGTGTACTCCTGAACTGTTGGAAATGAAAAGAACCACATGAAAAAGTCAGACGCGAAAACTGGCAACACTCTTGAGGGCAACCGCGACCCATGAGGAGTGATATACAAACTCCGCTGCAGAAAGATCGCGCCATAAGCGATAATAACAACACCGAAGAATTGAAGGGACGGCGATGGAAGACCATTAACATGGGAAATGTACGCCCATATGATGGATTCCCTGATCTCGGACAATATGCCGGATAACACAGTCACCCAAAGAACAAAACGTCAGCTGAGGGACAACCCTTCGAAGACAGATGATGTCCCACCTTTCGACAAAGCAGAGATCCGGTACGCGATCAGAGGAACGGGAAAGCGCCAGACCTCGACAGAATCGAGGTCGAAGCTCTTAAGGCTGCCTATCAGATAATCCAAAGGGAGCTCAGGGATCTTTTCAATGCGTGCCTGCGTTATGGCTTCTTCCTAGAGGTTTAGAAGAGAGATTCAATCCGTGCCCTTCTAAAAAAGGCCCCGATAGAGACGCATCAGACCCGGCGTCATATTGACCGATTTGTAATAAGGAAATACCTGGAAAAAATAATAATAATTAAAATTAATAATATTAAATTAATAATAAAATTAATAATAAAATATCTGGCTGAAAGACTACCGCTATTTCTGGATCGCCGATGCGGCCGCGAACCAATTTGATTTTCGCAAGGGGAAGTCGACAACGGATGCGATCTTAAAAATGAGGGAAATGATCAATGAGACGGCAGACAAATATGTTCTCGCCGTCCTGTTTGATATCAAAAGAGCATTTGACCATGTGTGGTGGCCGATCATACTCCATCGCCTGCAGGAGAGAGACTGTCTCAGAAACCAGTACGCCCTAGTGGCGGACTTCCTGAGGGATCGAACAGTGTATCTCGTCGGGAAACACGGAAAAATCTCGAAACACACCACGAGGGGATGTCCTCAAAGTTCCATCCTCGGACCAAGTCTCTGGAATCTAGTCTTCGACGATCTATTTCTTACCCTGGATCGGAAAAGAATGTGGGCCATCGCATACGCGGACTTCCTTGTATTAATAACCGGGAATAGTCGCTCCCGGATCGAGGCAGCGGGATAAGATGTATAAATATAATCGAGGAATTGTGCGCTGAAGAAAAGCTCACTCTCTCAGCAAAGAAGACGGAAATGATCCAGCTAAGGGATGCACTCGATCCATGGAGACCACGGCGGATGAGACTGCAAGGTAGCCAAGAAGGATAAAAACAAGTGTCAGATATCTAGGCATATATCTTGACATTGGTCTGCGAATCACGACACACGTCCAAAAAATAAAGGCCCGGAGCACCGAAAAATTCAATGACCTGGCGGCGATAGTCAAAAGGGATTGGGACCTGGGTCACGCATGTCTATCAACATTGTAAGGAAGGAGGAAATGTTTATTCCGATAGCAACATATGCTCGTGGTGCGACAGTCTCAATAAATCGGCTCCACGTTGGACCAGGTCCAACGTTTTACTCTGCTGAAGGTCACAAAGGCTTATTGCACAACCTCAGCCGAAGCCTTGTCGATAATAGCGGACGTCCTCCCCATCGATCTGATGATCAAGGAAATGAAAACGAGGTATTGGATGAAAAAGAATCAGAGTGATCCCATCCCGCAGCGTGCTGAAAGGGAACTTATGGATATATAAATAGGTTCGTACGACTTTCGTCGCGAAGTAACAAACAGGATGGGACCAATCTACGAAGGGAAGACTCACACATAGTATATTTCCCGAGGTCAAGCAGAAGCTGTGATCTAACTGAATATTGCTGGATCATCACATCACACAGTTCCTGACGGGACATGGAGACTTCGCGGCCAAGCTGGAACAACAGAGACTGCAACGACTCGCCACATGCGCCTGTGGCGCAGAACGGGAGACTTCGGAACATGTCCTGCTAGAATGCAGACTGTTCGAGCGAGAACGTCTGCGACTGCGAGAGAAATGCAGCATGGCCACCGAAGTTGAGAGAACTCTGTGGACGTACCTTTTATGGGGTATTTAGGGAAGTTGTGGGAGAGATTCTGCGAATTAAGGAAAGGAATTGGAAACTCCGACCGTCGTAGTACCAGAGGTATAACCCTATCTGCGGTAGCAGGCGGTACACTAGTATTGATGCAGTGGGATTCAACGGTAAAAAATACCGACCTGCACGGGACCGGGCAATACCAACGGCTCTATCTCCTCATACCCACTGGACGATGTGGCCATGCCGCGTCCATCGCTGACTAAACGAGCCATCTCCAACTTGTCTCCTGCGCCTAGCTGCCGGGGGGTAGGGTTTTTCCAAGCCCAAGGGCGGCAAAACGCCGACGCCGTCCGCTCTCTTACGCAGAGGCATAGCGGGAAATAAAGTGCCAACAATATCAGGTGGACCAAACCGATATAGGGTTACACCTCCCGAGAGCGACACCATCGTCCATGACGATGCAACACCATATATCCCTATCTACTGGGAAACGCCATTTGGTTCCGAGCAATGCGGACGAGTCTCCACGTCGTTCTGTATTTCGGAGCAATTCTAAGCGAAATAAATTGTAAGCTGTGTGCTAACGTATTTTAGCAGTGGAAATACATTAGTGGCTGTATTTTCAAAATGATTGGACTTGTAGAAGGCAGTAAATTCCGAATTATCTTCCCGGAGTCGCTAGGAGAGCGACACCGTGGCGGCTGCCACACTCCATTCAAAATTTCTCGGCTTTTCTCGAAAACGCGATGCTGTCTTCACTTGTGTCGTTAAAGGAAGAATCATAGTGTTAAATTTTGGTGGATCAGATTTATTTGTAAATGATAAACGTGAATAATTGAATTAGGGCATGCTTGGCGGCGATATTGGATGATTTGGCGTTACTCGACTGCAGCGCCATCAGTTGTTTGTCTTCAAGCCACTAGTGATTAATGATGATCGGCTGATTAACTCCCGACTCGTGCATGTGATTGGGCGACTGCAGGACCACCAGGCGTTCATCATTGGTACTTGGCGCTGATTGGCCATTGACTCGCGCCTGTGATTGGACAATCGAAGCGCCTCCAAAAGCGCCTTCAACTACGCGATGTCAAAAGCAAACTTGCCACGGACACATCCGACGTAGAGTGCGAGAATCTAAGGATCTTTCCCGAAAAGGAAGGTATCTTTCAGCAAAGCGCGAAACTTTCAGCTTCGATTTGTCCAAGAGGAGGATTAAGGCAAGATACAAGAATAGAAATCCTAAGAAAAGCACCAGCAAGACTTCGAACTCCTTAAGAAAAAAAAGATATCTCCACTATTCAAATGAGAATGAAGGCCGAGAAGATATATAAAGACATCTTCAATATCCTATTGGATTCGGAGAATAATATTCCGAAACGAGTGCTGGGACAAGTACTGTCTAAAGTTGCAAAACTGCAAATATTGCTCCATTGCAAATATTATCCACAATAGTAATCTCGAAAGGAAAATCGTAGCACTACACCAAGGGACGCTATTTCAGCTAGGAACGCTATTCCAGCAACAAATATTCCAAAATGTAATGGAGAGAATTGCGCAGCAACGGGACAGAAACTCATATACGCAGAGCGCGTAGGTGTATGGTTGAGAGCTGTTTTCTTACAAACACGAAATGGGATCCCTCGAATACCGTCATAATAATCCCCTTGGACGCAAAAATAGAAAACTAAAGAGACAGAAGAAGATAATCTCGCCGGTCACTGAGAAGTTAAAAGTGAAATTGTAAAAAGAATCAGCAGAAATGGCATCCTCGTGGAAACAGTAGGATAAAGGGATCTGGCGATTTTTCTTGGAAACCAAAAACTGAAGGAAGCGTATTTTATAGTTGGCGTATTTTATATCCCGGCAGAAAAGTGTCCACAAGTAATCATTTATGTTGTTCCCAGAACAGATAGCGATGAGAGATTAAAACCTTTATCGAACAGAATGTAGAAAAGAATAAAGAGAAGTTTCGACAAATAAAGCATCAAAAACAATCGACTGCAAAAATAAAAACAGATGTAACCAGGTCTTAAAAACGTCAAGAAAAGCGCGAGATATCCTAATCAAAATCAGAGGCTTTATATTGGTTGAAGCTGCAAGATCCAGGATTAGTGTGACGAGATTTTACAAGTGCCACAGCTTCGGCTACACCATCAAGTTCTATCGGAACGAGAAAGAAATCTACGGTGATTGTGCGGCGGAAGGGCATGCCTTCAAGAATTGTCCTAACAAATCCAAAAATCCTGTCTCTTACAACTGTAAGAAAAGCGGAAAGCCATCCTCACAAATCGTAACGAATAAAATTTTTCTTTCATACGCGGCGACATTGAATCATTAATCAGATGTTATTAAAAAATGGCCCGTAAAAATCCAAGGAATGAGAGTTTCGATTGACATAGCTAAATATGCGAAGGTGCAATGTATCACCCTCGAAATCGCATGAATAATCGACGAAGACATTGATATCCTGTTCATGTAGAAGTCCTATAAGAAGGAAGGTTCATGGGATTCGGTCGGCGAGTATTTGTAATTTTTAGAGGCAGGTCCGGCACTGCGGTCATGGCCGGTATCGCCGTCAGGAATCCGATGATCATAGCTACCAAATTGGCACACCTATCCTACATTACGTGTATGTGAAGATGGGACGGCCGAATATATCTGACCAGCATCTATTTCCAATGTTCGGAAATCGTGAAGCCGTATGTTCGGAAAATAGAGAGAATCATGTCTGTCCTTTCAGGGGAAAAAATAATAATATCGGCAAATGACGTTAATGCGAGATCACTCTTCTGGCACTGAAGCTCGGAGAGAAGAGACTGAGCTGGCGCTAATATATCTTGATCAGTGCTGAACGAAACAGCCTCGATTTTTTCCTTGCATTCGGGCGCTTCGGTTATCGATATAACTTTAGCATCACAAAGTGTCCTGAAATATATCAGGGAATGGTTCATCATGGAAGAATGGACAATCAGTGACTATGCAATATAGATATATATGGCACCGCGGATTAGAAATTCAAGCCGCAATTTCCGAGGTACAATATAAGAATGGCGGATTGGGGAAGGTTCCTGAAACATCTCCTGGAGGATGAGAATGACCAAACACCGAAATTGTCTCGGTCAGAGGAATCTCCTTCGAGGTAATCACCCTGTAAGGCAGCGTCATCGAAGCATGTAATCATACCCCTAAACGAAGAAGATAATGTATGTAAAATCGGTGACACGATAGATAGAATCCTTGACTCTGCCCAAAAGGAGAATGTACGCCGCGAGAAAGGCATTCCAGACGAAATAGGTCTCTGAACTGAAAGAAAGGAAAAGGAATATATATCTGAAACACCAAAGTATAAGACTACGATTGAAAAAGTCAAATTAAAGCTGGTAACGATTCGTCACCCTCGAAGGCAACCACGATCCATAGGATGTAGTGTACAAATTTTTCGGCAGGAAGGTCATGTCGGAAGCGGTAATCACAACGCCGAAGAGCTGACGAAATGATAAGAGAGAACGACCAACGTGCGCCCATGATTCTTATTGAATTCTTTGATTCCGGACGACACATCGGATAACACAGTTGCTCAGAGAACAAAACGTCGACAAGGGGATGACCCTTCAAAGATAGATGCCCCTTTCGACAAAGCAGAGATTCGGCACGCGACTCAGGGGGGTTAAAAACGGGAAAACGCCATAGAATCGAAGTCGAAATTTTTAAGGTCTCCTACCCCGTAATTCAAGGAGAGCTTAAGGACTTTTTCAACGCGTGCCTGTGCTATGGTTTTTTTCCTGAGGCTTCGAAAGAGGGTTCACTTCGCGCCTTATTAAAAGATCCCGATAGAGATGGATCAGATCCGATGTCTTCTCAGATCCGGTGATCGGGAAATACCTGGAAAAACTGCTGACCAAAAGGCTTCGGCAGTATTTTTGGACCACCGATTTGTGGCCGCGAACCAATTTAGATTCCGTAGGGGGAAGTCGACGACGGATGCGATCCTGGCAATAAAGGAAATGATTAGCGAAATAACAGATAAATATGTCTTTGCCATTTTCTTCGACATCAAGGGAGTATTCGATTATATGTGATGGCCAAGCATATTCCACCGCCTGCGGGAGAGAGACTGTCCGAGAAATCTATTCTTTTAGTAATCGATCGAGGACTGCCCGCAAGGATCCATACTCAGACGAAGTTTTTCGAACTTAATCTTCGACGATCTACTCCTCATCCTGAACCGGAGAGGCATGAGAGCGATCGCATGTATAGACGATCTCCTGATACTAATTACCGAATAGTTGCTCTCGAATCGAAATAACCGGACAGGATGCTATAGAGATAATCGAGATAATCGAAGAGAAGCTCACTCTTTCAGCACAGATGATTCTGCTAAGAAATGCACTTGATCCGCTTGAGACCACTAAGATAAGACTACAAAGACATCAAATAAAGATGAAAGCAAGCGTCAGATATCTGGGCATATACCTGATACCGACTTGCGGGTGGCACTGCATATCCAAAAAATCAAAACCAGAATCACTAACAAATTAAATGCTAGAGCGGCGATAGCCAAAAAGAACTGGGATTTTGGACTACGCATGTCTATCGATGCTGTACGTGGGGATATTTATTCCGATAGCAACGTACGCGCTAGAGTCGCGGTGTGACAACAAATCAGAGTTTCGTATCAGGCCCAACGCCTCGTTTTGATGAGAGTCACAAAGGCGCACAATCTCGGCGGACACCCTGCTGATGGTGGGTATCCTCTCCATCGATTTGAAAATCAGGGAGAAACGAGGTACTGGATAAAACAAAGATTATAGAGTCAACGAGGTCCTCTCCCATAGCGAGAGGAGAAAGTATCCATGAATATAAAAGAGCTACGTGCGACTCTTCTCGCAGAAAAGAAAAGAAGATGGACCTCAATTCATGAGGAGAAGACTAACATACGGCATATTTTTCGATGTGAAGGAGAGATCCAATTGAATATTGTTGAACCATTACATCACACAGTTCTTGATGGGTCATGAAGACTTTGCGGCTAAACTGGAGCAATATGGACTGCAGCGGTCCGCGGTGTATGCCTGCGATGCAGAACAGAAAACTCCGAAGCACGTCCTGTTAGAATGCAGGTTGTTCGAACGAAAACGCTCGCGACTGCGGGAAAAATGCACAGAGAGGTATATAACGTGACTACCAAAAATGCGAGAATTCTGTAATATCTACAGATAATTCAAAGAAGCAGCGGATGAGATCCTATGAATAAAGGAAAGAAGATGGATATTCCGCCCGTCGCGGCGCCCGAGATAAAAGAAGTAAGAGAACGTGAAATTCAACGATATAATTCCAACTGCAGTAGTAGGCAGTATACAAGTACCGATGCAGTAAGTTCAACAGTAAAAACCCATCCGCACCGAGCAAAGCCGACGGTTCTACCTCCTCGTAGTCCCCGTTGGACAACGTTTCGTGCGGCTTGGGCGCGCCCATCGCTAACTAAACGAACTGTCTCCCCAGAAGAGTATGGTCCAACTTATCCCTTGTGACTTTGTTGCCAGGGGTTAGAGTTTTTCCAAGCCCAAAACACCTACGCTTATTCTCTTTTACAGAGATGTAACTTGAAGTAAAGTCAAACAATATTAGATAGACAAACCGATATGAGATTTCATTCTTGGGAGTGGCGCCATCGCTTGGAATACTTATAAGAGCAACAACGAAACAAGTGTTGGGACACTTTAACTTCCCAAATTTCTTATTTATTATCATGTCAACGAGAAGAGAAGGAGCCACAGGCGTTTCCGAACTTGTCCACTATGAATGGAAGGGCCACTGACGATGATCCAGGTAACCTCACAAGACATGACTCGGATCACATTGTGTATCTGTCTCCGAGTGAGCAAATTAAATGTTCATGGTGCCTTGAAAGAAATATTAGATTTCTTCAAGAGACCTAATTTATAAACATAAAGACTAGCAGCATCTAATATTTTAAAATAATTTGGAGGTGCACTACGTGTCACAAAACCTTTAATAAACTCCATCCTTGCTAATGTAATATATTTTACCAAAATATAAGATCTGGAGACAAAGGTGTTGCCGAATTTATATATTGTTCCTGTGAAGAATCTTTCAATACAAAGAGATTTATCTTTCTTCATATGCATTTATTGCACCCAGCAATACGCAATTTCAAAAGAGCATAAGACATAAATCGAAATACAAGACCAGTCAATAGAGCTTCGGTCTATTCTAAAGAAGAAACAGATCTTTTCAAAACGTTGAACAAACGCTACAAACACCTCAAGCATTTAAATGTGCTCAAAGAATATTTTCCACAAGACGCCAAAAAATAAGCGATAAAAGGAGGCCCGTTGAGGAAAAGGATGTGGCTAACGATGAAAACGAGAAAAACGAATCAAGATTTCTTCCTTCTTCAAAAGAAAGTGAGTACGAATTGGCCACGGAAGACGAAGGAGATGGAAACAAACTGCAGTTGTCAAGACGATAACAGAAACGAGTCATTCCTGCAATACATAAAATCACTTTGAAGAGAGAAATTCTCTTTGAGAAATCAAAAAGAAAATAAAAAATATGGCGGAAGAAGAAACAATAGCAGATAAAAATGCAAATGTTCTTCTTTAAACTTTCGTCGACATTTTACCAGAAAGAACGTCAAAAAACAAAAAAGTTAATCAACAATCAAGAAAGAAAATCACAGGCAAAAAAAAGGCTACCCACAACAAGAGAAAAATTTTCATACGCTAAGCATCCAGAGTTATACAAAAATAACTTAAGCAAACTTCTCGATTTGGTACTATCGGATGAATCAATAATAGTACAACAGCGGTCAATTTCTCTGGGGCTGACTCAGTTAGTTTACTATATAAAGAACTCCCTCTAAGTTACAGGAAATTTAAAAAGATTAAGGACGATACGAACAAAAATCAACCGTATTATGCTAAATTCTTAAATCGGGAAAAAGCACGGACGAAGTTGAAAACTGGAGACCAATTACCATCGAGTCTCTGCTGGAAAGAATATATTCTGCCATGATCGATAAAAAACTACGATCCAAAGTCAAGCAGCATCCAAGGCAGAAGGGTTTCACAAAATAGGATGGCTGTAAAAACAATATAGTTATCCTCAGCAATGCCCTTCCAAAAATGAAAGAAGAATTAGGTGGAGTTATAACAATTACAGATATAATCAAAGCATTCGATACGGTTCCCCACAACGCAATAGGAAATAGCTTTAGAGTTAAGGAAGTTCCACCGTTTTTAAGTAAATACATCCAAAGCATGTACGATCGATGTAAAACGATAATAAATTGCAAAAACACCGAACAAATACCAGCGGACATACTGAGAGGAGTCAAATAAGGAGATCCGTTGTCGCCATTATTATTTAACTTAATACTCGATTCCATAATAGGGATATTGGACGAGACGACGGAGAGCGTAAAACTCAGAAGCGAGAAAATATCAGTTCTTGCCTTCGCAGATGATCTTGTCTTCTTGGCTAAAAACAAAGAAATAACCAATGGACAAAATAGACTGTTATATAAATACTGTTAAATGAACTGCAAATGGAAGTATCTGCCGAAAAATGCTCCACCTTCCAAATTTTACAAAAAAATAAGACGTAGTTCATAGGAAACCCACAATTGATATTGGGTCAGCAACGTGTTTCGTATGCAAAAAGCAATTAAGTACCTAGGAACCACACTTAACCCGAGAGAACTATGCCAGGCTTCGATTAAAGAAATCGGACGCAGCAATGCATGTTAAAACCTAAAATTGAAACCGCATCAAAAATTAATTTAATAAGGATTTACCTCTTGTCAAGATATATCCACAAACTAGTGGCTAATTCTTCCCCGCTGGGCACCTTAGAACAAATAGATTACGTAGTTAAACAAATAATAAAAGAACTACACCTCCATCCGTCCACAACGGACGATATAATGTATACCAATATAAGTCATGGTGGTCTAGGTGTCCAACGAGTCGCCAACATTGTAAAACTCAAGATGATAAAAAATGGGTTACAAATGACAAAATCGGATGACAAAGCAGTCTAAAATGCATTCTATGGTCAAGAGGAAGTCATTAAGAAATATGCTGCGTCTATAGGCCTACAATAGCCTTGTGAAAGGGAAGATACGAGACCGCACGAAAAAGATTAAAGAGGGTGCATACTGACAAATGGAAGCAACTCGCAAAGACAAGGTATAAAAGAATTTTTTTGGGATAAAATCGGAAATGCATAGCTATACGATCCCGAATTACTAAAGCCGTCTAGATACCTGGATGCATTAAAACTAAGAACAAACACATATGAAACAAAAGTAGCACTCCAAAGAGCAAAAA
>NW_028256427.1:0-2500 GCF_048593485.1 Apis florea | reverse complement strand
AAAAGCGTGGATGAAGTTGGTAACTGGAGACCAATTACCATCGGGTCTCTACTGAAGAATGTACTCGGCTATGATCGATATAAAAATACGATCTAAAGTGAGGCAGCACCCAAGACAGAAGGGGTTCACAAAAGAGGATGGTTGTAAAAACAATATAGCCATCCTCAGCGATGCCCTCACCAAAATGAAAGAGGAACTAGGTGGAGTTATAACAATCATCGACATTACAAAAGCGTTCGATACGGTCCCCCACAGCGCGATAGGAGACGGCTTAAAAGCAAAAGGGGTTCCATCGCTTGTATATTATTACATAAAAAACATCCACGAAGGATGTAAAACAATAATAAGTTGCAAAAATGATATCAAGATACCAGTGGACGTACTGAGAGGAGTTAAACAGGGAGACCCACTGTCGCCACTACTTTTTAATTTGACTCTTGACCCCATAATTGGGATAATCGACGAGACGACGGAGGGTGTTAAACTCGGAGGCGAGAATATATCAGTCCTCGCCTTCGCGGATGATCTTGTCCTTCTAGCAAAAAACAAAGAAATAGCCGTTAAACAACACGGCTATTGTATGAATACTTAAGCAACCTCCAAATGGAGGTATCCATAGACAAATGCTCCACATTCCAAATTCTCCAAAAAATTAAGATGTGGTTCATAGGTAATCCACAATTATCACTGGGTCAGCAAAGCATACCATACGCTGACCCAAAAAAGGTAATCAAATACCTAGGTACCACGCTTAACCCGTGGAGCGGAATAGGCAGAGTTTCAGTGAAAGAAATAACAGACGCAGCAAGGCGCGTCAAAAACCTGAAAGCCGCATCAGAAGGTCAACTTAATAAGGACATATCTCTTGCCCAGATATATCCACAAATTAGTAGCCAATTCCCCCTCGCTGGGCACCCTGGAACAAATAGACCATGAAATAAAACAAATAATAAAAGAAATACTGCACCTCCATCCGTCTACAACCGACGGCATAATCTACACAAACAAAAACCATGGTGGTCTGGGTGTACAGCGAGTGGCAAACATCGTCAAACTCGCCAAGATAAGAAACGGAATAAAAATGACAATGTCGGACGACAAAGTCGTCCAGAATGCAATCTATGGGCAAGAAGAAACTCTCAAAAAGTATGCAGCGTCTATAAATCTGCAATGGCCATGCGAAATGGAAGAAATCGAAGCGGCACGAAAAAAACTGAAAAGAGCGGATACCGACAAATGGAAACAGCTAGCCTCGCAAGGACAAGGGATAAAAGAATTCTTCGGGGATAGAATCGGAAATGCATGGCTGTACAACCCCGAACTTTTAAAACCGTCTAGATACCTGGACGCATTAAAACTAAGAACAAACACATATGGAACAAGAATCGCACTCCGAAGAGCGAAAAAGGATACAGAAATAAATTGCCGGAGATGCGGCGTCCAGGCTGAGACCCTAGGACACATATTGGGGCTATGTACCCACACCAAAAGCCAGAGAATAAGAAGACACGACGAAATTTGCGATCTAATAATGTACAATATCCCCAAAAATAATGCAATCCTAAGGGAGCCCGAAATTGTGGTGGACGGGGAAATGCGTAGACCCGATATGGTCATAAAAGACCATGACACGGTCTACGTTGTCGACATAACCGTCCGATACGAGAACGACTGCCTGAGGAAGGCTCACAACGAAAAATGCAACAAATACAAAAGGTTACTAGAGCCTCTAAAAATGAAATTAACCGCAAATAACGGCCGTGTACTACCGGTGGTAATCGGGAGCAGGGGGGCAGTGCCTCGAGCCACTATTGAGAATCTTAAAGTCCTAGGGCTCCAGAAGAAGCATGCCCTGACGGCTTCACTAATAGCCCTCCGATCGTCAATTGAAATGGCTAATCAATTTCTAGACTACGATCACACATGATCGTAATCAGCAAAGCCATATACAAATTATTACATAACACAACATTTATTTATTTATTTATTATCCACACATCTTTTACTAACTATTTATCTATTTATTTATTTATTTATTTAATTAATCTATTATTCATTTACAGCACTTGACGAAGCCGCAAGGCAAATCTCAATACTAATCAACGAACGAGACTTATGGTCGAAAATAATAATACGACAAGGTAGCTGCCAGCTGATTGACACTTAGCCCGTCTCGGCCTTTTACACCGAGCGGTGCGAGTCCTGACGCACTATTGTGCGTATAGGGCGCGGGGCAGGTTCTATTATATAGAACCTGGGGCGACGCCTCCGCGAGGCATTCCCTGGACAACACACGCTACGGCGTGTGGCTAAGAGCGCCTCCCGAAAGGGTCCCCATTCCTAATTTTTCCAAGACCACGGCCAGATCCCATGGCAGATTCGCTAGAAAGTAGGCCCGCGACGCAATCGAGCCTTAAAGTATGAGCCCCACGATGAGATATCCTCGGAATTCCGCCACGACCCTTTTGGTCGCTGGCGCATAGTTTAGCCAAATGCTTCG
>NW_028256426.1:0-7402 GCF_048593485.1 Apis florea | reverse complement strand
TGACTCATTTCATTCTGGTTTTTCGGAGAGAAACGGTTCAGACGCTATATTCAAAATAGTGGAAGGGTATTTTTGATTTTTTAAAATTTCGGAATTTTTAAACCGCTGTATCTTATCTTCTAGTAAGCGTATTTAGTATTTTTTTGGCTCATTTCAAGCGCGAAACTCTCCTTTTTCGACTCATTTCTTTCGGGTTTTTCGGAGACAAACGGTTTAGACGCTATATTCAAAAGAGTGGAAGGGTATTTTTGATTTTTTAAAATTTCGAAGTTTTTAAACCGCTGTATCTTATCTTCTAGTAGGCGTATTTAGGATTTTTTTGGCTCCCTTCATGCGCGAAACTCTCCTTTTTCGACTCATTTCATTCGGGTTTTTCGGAGAGAAACGGTTCAGACGCTATATTCAAAAGATTGGAGGGTATTTTTGATTTTTTAAAATTTCGATGTCTTTAAACCGCTGTATCTTATCTTCTAGTAGGCGTATTTAGGATTTTTTTGGCTCGTTTCAAGCGCGAAACTCTCCTCTTTCGACACGTTTCATTCCGGTTTTCGGAGAGAAACGGTTCAGACGCTATATTCAAAATAGTGGAAGGGTATTTTTGATTTTTTAAAATTTCGGAATATTTAAACTTCTGTATCTTGTCTTCTAGTAGGCGTATTTAGGATTTTTTTGGCTCGTTTCAAGCGCGAAACTCTCCTCTTTCGACACGTTTCATTCCGGTTTTTCGGAAAGAAACGGTTCAGACGCTATATTCAAAATAGTGGAAGGCTATTTTTGATTTCTTAAAATTTCGGAATATTTAAACCTCTGTATCTTATCTTCTATTAGGCGTATTTAGGATTTTTTTGGCTCCTTACATGCGCGAATCTCTCCTCTTTCGAATCATTTCATTAGGGTTTTTCTGAGAGAAACGGTTCAGACGCTATATTCAAAGGATTGGTAGGGTATTTTTGATTTTTTAAAATTTGGATGTCTTTAAACCGCTGTATCTTGTCTTCTAGTAGGCGTATTTAGGATTTTTTTGGATCGTTTCAAGCGGGAAACTCTCCTCTTTCGAATCATTTCATTCTGGTTTTTCGGAGAGAAACGGTTCAGACGCTATATTCAAAATAGTGGAAGGGTATTTTTGATTTTTTAAAATTTCGGAATTTTTAAACCGCTGTATCTTATCTTCTAGTATGCGTATTTAGGATTTTTTTGGCTCCCTTCATGCGCGAAACTCTCCTTTTTCGACTCATTTCTTCCGGTTTTTCGGAGAGAAACGGTTCAGACGCTATATTCAAAAGATTGGAGGGTATTTTTGATTTTTTAAAATTTCGATGTTTTTAAACCGCTGTATCTTATCTTCTAGTAGGCGTATTTAGGATTTTTTTGGCTCGTTTCAAGCGCGATACTCTCCTCTTTCGACTCGTTTCATTCCGGTTTTTCGGAGAGAAACGGTTCAGACGCTATATTCAAAATAGTGGAAGGGTATTTTTGATTTTTTAAAATTTCGGAGTTTTTAAACCTCTGTATCTTATCTTCTAGTAGGCGTATTTAGGATTTTTTGGCTCACTTCAAGCGCGAAACTCTCCTCTTTCGACTCATTTCATTCGGGTTTTTCGGAGAGAAACGGTTCAGACGCTATATTCAAAATAGTGAAAGGGTATTTTTGATTTCTTAAAATTTCGGAGTTTTTAAACCGCTGTATCTTATCTTCTAGTAGGCGTATTTAGGATTTTTTTGGCACATTTCAAGCGCGAAGCTCTCCTCTTTCGAATCCTTTTATTCGGATTTTTCGGAGAGAAACGGTTCAGACGCTATATTCAAAATAGTGGAAGGGTATTTTTGATTTTTCAAAATTTCGGAATTTTTAAACCGCTGTATCTTATCTTCTAGTAGGCGTATTTAGGAATTTCTTGGCTCCTTTCAAGCGCGATACTCTCCTCTACCGACTCGTTTCATTCCGGTTTTTCGGAGACAAACGGTTCAGACGCTATATTCAAAATAGTGGAAGAGTATTTTTGATTTTTTAAAATTTCGGATTTTTTAAACCGCTGTATCTTATCTTCTAGTAGGCGTATTTGGGATTTTTTGGCTCATTTCAAGCGCGAAACTCTCCTCTTTCGACTGATTTCATTCGGGTTTTTCAGAGAGAAACGGTTCAGACGCTATATTCAAATAAGTGGAAGGGTATTTTTTTTTTTTTAAATTTCGAACTATTTAAACCGCTGTATCTTATCTTCTAGTAGACGTATTTAGGATTTTTTTGACTACTTACAAGCGCGGAACTCTCCTCTTTCGAATCATTTCATTCGGGTTTTTCGGAGAGAAACGGTTCAGACGCTATATTCAAAAGATTGGAAGGGTATTTTTGATTTTTCAAAATTTCGGAGTTTTTAAACCGCTGTATCTTAACTTGTAGTAGGCGTGTTTAGGATTTTTTTTGGCTTATTTCAGGCACGAAACTCTCCTCTTTCGACTCATTTCATTCGGGTTTTTCGGAGAGAATCGGTTTAGACGATATATTCAAAATAGTGGAAGGATATTTTTGATTTTTTAAAATTTCGGAGTATTTAAACCGCTGTATCTTATCTTCTAGTAGGCGTATTTAGGATTTTTTTGGCTCGTTTCAAGCGCGAAACTCTCCTCTTTCGACTCGTTTCATTCGGGTTTTTCGGAGAGAAACGGTTCAGACGCTATATTCAAAATAGTGGAAGGGTATTTTTGATTTTTTAAAATTTCGGAGTATTTAAACCGCTGTATCTTATCTTCTAGTAGGCGTATTTAGGATTTTTTTGGCTCGTTTCAAGCGCGAAACTCTCCTCTTTCGACTCGTTTCATTCCGGTTTTTCGGAGAGAAACGGTTCAGACGCTATATTCAAAATAGTGGAAGGGTATTTTTGATTTTTTAAAATTTCGGAGTTTTTAAACCGCTGTATCTTATCTTCTAGTAGGCTTATTTAGGATTTTTTGGCTCATTTCAAGCGCGAAACTCTCCTCTTTCGACTCATTTCATTCGGGTTTTTCGGAGAGAAACGGTTCAGACGCTATATTCAAAAGAGTGGAAGGGTATTTTTGATTTTTTAAAATTTCGAATGTATTTAAACCGCTGTATCTTATCTTCTAGTAGGCGTATTTAGGATTTTTTTGGCTCGTTACAAGCGCGAAACTCTCCTCTTTCGACTCGTTTCATTCGGGTTTTTCGGAGAGAAACGGTTCAGACGCTATATTCAAAATAGTGGAAGGGTATTTTTGATTTTTTAAAATTTCGGAGTATTTAAACCGCTGTATCTTATCTTCTAGTAGGCGTATTTAGGATTTTTTGGCTCACTTCAAGCGCGAAACTCTCCTCTTTCGACTCATTTCATTCGGGTTTTTCGGAGAGAAACGGTTCAGACGCTATATTCAAAATAGTGAAAGGGTATTTTTGATTTTTTAAAATTTCGGAATTTTTAAACCGCTGTATCTTATCTTCTAGTAGGCGTATTTAGGATTTTTTTGGCTACATTTCAAGCGCGAAGCTCTCCTCTTTCGAATCCTTTTATTCGGATTTTTCGGAGAGAAACGGTTCAGACGCTATATTCAAAATAGTGGAAGGGTATTTTCGATTTTTCAAAATTTCGGAGTATTTAAACCGCTGTATCTTATCTTCTAGTAGGCGTATTTAGTATTTTCTTGGCTCCTTTCAAGCGCGATACTCTCCTCTACCGACTCGTTTCATTCCGGTTTTTCGGAGACAAACGGTTCAGACGCTATATTCAAAATAGTGGAAGAGTATTTTTGATTTTTTAAAATTTCGGATTTTTTAAACCGCTGTATCTTATCTTCTAGTAGGCGTATTTGGGATTTTTTGGCTCATTTCAAGCGCGAAACTCTCCTCTTTCGACTGATTTCATTCGGGTTTTTCAGAGAGAAACGGTTCAGACGCTATATTCAAATAAGTGGAAGGGTATTTTTTTTTTTTTTAAATTTCGAACTATTTAAACCTTTGTATCTTATCTTCTAGTAGACGTAATTAGGATTTTTTTGGCTACTTACAAGCGCGGAACTCTCCTCTTTCGAATCATTTCATTCGGGTTTTTCGGAGAGAAACGGTTCAGACGCTATATTCAAAATAGTGGAAGGGTATTTTTGATTTTTTAAAATTTCGGAGTTTTTAAACCGCTGTATCTTAACTTGTAGTAGGCGTGTTTAGGATTTTTTTTGGCTTATTTCAGGCACGAAACTCTCCTCTTTCGACTCATTTCATTCGGGTTTTTCGGAGAGAATCGGTTTAGACGCTATATTCAAAATAGTGGAGGGGTATTTTTGATTTTTTAAAATTTCGGAATTTTTAAACCGCTGTATCTTATATTCTAGTAGGCGTATTTAGGATTTTTTTGGCTCGTTTCAAGCGCGAAACTCTCCTCTTTCGACACATTTCATTCGGGTTTTTCGGAGAGAAACGGTTCAGACGCTATATTCAAAATAGTGGAAGGGTACTTTTGATTTTTTAAAATTTCGGAATATTTAAACCGCTGTATCTTATCTTCTAGTAGGCGTATTTAGGATTTTTTGGGCTCATTTCATGCGCGAAACTCTCCTCTTTCGACTGATTTCATTCGGGTTTTTCAGAGAGAAACGGTTCAGACGCTATATTCAAAATAGTGGAAGGGTATTTTTGATTTTTTAAAATTTCGGAGTATCTAAACCGCTGTATCTTATCTTCTAGTAGGCGTATTTAGGATTTTTTTGGCTCGTTTCAAGCGCGAAACTCTCCTCTTTCGAATCGTTTCATTCGGGTTTTTCGGAGAGAAACGGATCAGACGCAATATTCAAAAGAGTGGAAGGGTATTTTTGATTTTTTAAAACTTCGAAGTATTTAAACCGCTGTATCTTATCTTCTACTAGGCGTATTTAGGATTTTTTGGGCTCATTTCAAGCGCGAAACATTCTTCTTTCGAATCATTCCATTCGGGTTTTCCGGAGAGAAACGTTTCAGACGCTATATTCAAAATAGTGGAAGGGTATTTTTGATTTTCTACAATTTCGGAGTTTTTAAAACGCTGTATCTTATCTTCTAGTAGTCGTATTTAGGATTTTTTGGCACCTTACAAGCACGAAACACTCCTCTTTCGAATCATTTCATTCGTGTTTTTCGGAAAGAAACGGTTAAGATGCTATATTCAAAATAGTGGAAGTGTATTTTTTATTTTTTAAAATTTCGGAATTTTTAAACCGCTTTATCTTATCTTCTAGTAGGCGTGTTTAGGATTTTTTGGGCTCATTTCAAGCGCGAAACACTCCACTTTCAAATCATTTCATTCGGGTTTTTCGGAGAGAAACGGTTATGACGCTATATTCAAATTAGTGGAGGGGTATTTTAATTTTTTAAAATTTCGAAGTTTTTAAACCGCTGTATCTTATCTTCTAGTAGACGTGTTTAGGATTTTTTTCGCTTATTTCAAGCGCGAAACTCTCCTCTTTCGACTGATTTCATTCGGGTTTTTCAGAGAGAAACGGTTCAGACGCTATATTCAAAATAGTGGAAAGGTATTTTTGATTTTTTAAAATTTCGGAGTATCTAAACCGCTGTATCTTATCTTCTAGTAGGCGTATTTAGGATTTTTTTGGCTCGTTTCAAGCGCGAAACTCTCCTCTTTCGACTCTTTTCATTCGGGTTTTTCGGAGAGAAGCGGTTCAGACGCTATATTCAAAAGAGTGGAGGGGTATTTTTGATTTTTTAAAATTTCAGAATGTATTTAAACCTCTGTATCTTATCTTCCGGTAGGCGTGTTTAGGATTTTTTTGGCTCATTTCAAGCGCGAAACTCTCCTCTTTCGACTCATTTCATTCGGGTTTTTCGGAGAGAAACGGTTTAGACGCTATATTCAAAATAGTGGAAGGATATTTTTGATTTTTTAAAATTTCGAAGTTTTTAAACCGCTGTATCTTATCTTCTAGTAGGCGTATTTAGGATTTTTTTGGCTCCCTTCAAGCGCGAAACTCTACTCTTTCGACTCATTTCATTCGAGTTTTTCGGAGAGAATCGGTTCAGACGCTATATTCAAAAGAGTGGAAGGGTATTTTTGATTTTTTAAAATTTCGGAATGTTTTAACCTGCTGTATCTTATCTTCTAGTAGGCGTATTTAGGATTTTTTTGGCTCGTTTCAAGCGCGAAACTCTCCTCTTTCGACTCGTTTCATTCGAGTTTTTCTGAGAGAAACGGTTCAGACGCTATATTCAAAATAGTGGAAGGGTATTTTTGATTTTTTAAAATTTCGTAGTTTTTAAACCGCTGTATCTTATCTTCTAGTAGGCGTATTTAGGATTTTTCTGGCTCCTTACAAGCGAGAAACTCTCCTCTTTCGAATCCTTTCATTCGGGTTTTTCGGTGAGAAACGGTTCAGACGCTATATTCAAAATAGTGGAAGGCTATTTTTGATTTTTTAAAATTTCGGAGTATCTAAACCGCTGTATCTTATCTTCTAGTAGGCGTATTTAGGATTTTTTTGGCTCGTTTCAAGCGCGAAACTCTCCTCTTTCGAATCGTTTCATTCGGGTTTTTCGGAGAGAAACGGTTCAGACGCAATATTCAAAAGAGTGGAAGGGTATTTTTGATTTTTTAAAATTTCGAAGTATTTAAACCGCTGTATCTTATCTTCTAGTAGGCGTATTTAGGATTTTTTGGCTCATTTCAAGCGCGAAACTCTCTTCTTTCGACTCATTTCATTCGGGTTTTTCGGAGAGAAACGGTTCAGACGCTATATTCAAAATAGTGGAAGGGTATTTTTGATTTTTTAAAATTTCGGAGTTTTTAAACCGCTGTATCTTATCTTCTAGTAGGCGTATTTAGGATTTTTTTGGCTCTTTACAAGCGCGAAACTCTCCTCTTTCGAATCGTTTCATTCGTGTTTTTCGGAGAGAAACGGTTCAGACGCTATATTCAAAAGAGTGGAAGGGTATTTTTGATTTTTTAAAATTTCGGAGTTTTTAAACCGCTGTATCTTATCTTCTAGTAGGCGTGTTTAGGATTTTTTTGGCTCATTTCAAGCGCGAAACTCTCCTCTTTCGACACATTTCATTCGGGTTTTTCGGAGAGAAACGGTTCAGACGCTATATTCAAAATAGTGGAGGGGTATTTTTGATTTTTTAAAATTTCGGAGTTTTTAAACCGCTGTATCTTATCTTCTAGTAGGCGTATTTAGGATTTTTTTGGCTCATTTCAAGCGCGAAACTCTCCTCTTTCGACATCATTTCATTCGGGTTTTTCGGAGAGAAACGGTTCAGACGCTATATTCAAAATAGTGGAAGGGTATTTTTGATTTTTTAAAATTTCGGAGTATTTAAACCGCTGTATCTTATCTTCTAGTAGGCGTATTTAGGATTTTTTTGGCTCATTTCAAGCGCGAAACTCTCCTCTTTCGAATCATTTCATTC